>NW_024733806.1:0-8244 GCF_018991925.1 Homarus americanus
CCGTACCTACCTCACGCCCCCCCTCCCCCTCGCCTTCCCAATCTCACACCCCCCTCCCCCTCCTCGTACCAATCTGACGCCACCCATACCCTTTCCCCATACCAACCTCACGGCCCACCTTCCCCTTCCCGTACCAACCTCACGCCACCCCTCCCCTTACTACCCTCACGTCCCCTCCCCTCCCCATACCAACCACGGCTCTAGAGAATTGTGGGAGGCCAAAAATCTTCATCTATTAATATCTTAAAATCTCGGGTCAAAGACTACGACCAGGTAAGAGCTCTGGAGATCTTACGTCAAACTTTATGACCTTGGAAGTATTCCTAGCATCTCGTTTCATAAAGGTAACGACTTAGTTAATGCATAAAGGTCACTGGACAAACTAAATTACTTAAATGTTTATAAATCTTGTCAGTGACTATTACGATTTGGAAAGTTTGCTCAAGAGTCATTACCGTGTTATTATAATTAGTGTTTTTATCAAGGGACAACAATAATCTTACCTCAGCAGTGTCGGGTGATTAAATAAATGGAACCCACTTCTAGTCTATCCTGACGTCACCTGCCCCATCCCTACCCAAGCCAACCTAACCTAACCTAATTTAACCTAACCTAACCTAACCTAACCTAACCTAACCTAACCTAACCTAACCTAACCTAACCTAACCTATCCTAACATAACAAAACATAAAAATAACATAACGTAACGTAATATAATATAACAAAACCGCAACTAAGACTAAATTTTGGCGAGTCCTGATCTTATTTAATCGCATTGTTAACTGGCTTCTAACTTTATAGACAACTCTCCTTCTGATCAAGTTAGGCCGCAGTAGACGGCAGATTAAAGTTAACATGAGCTGGAAAACATCTAACAATTCAACACTTAAAAACTTCGAAAAAACAAGGGATAAATAATATACGTTTCTCTTAAGTCCTGTTTCAGTTAGAAAAAAGACAACACTGTGATAAGAAAAAAGAATTAACAAAAAGACCCAACTCTTCCTGCTGCTGTTCCTTGTCCCAGATGACACTCTGGTGACGTTCACAAAAGAAGGAGTTCATAGTAGTTACCAAGAGTCTGATTTAAGAACGTTTTACCCTTTTACTTGAAGCCTGAAGGACCGATCAACCTACAATGTTATGGTCTGGGGATATTCCTTAGTGATTAATAGTCTCTCTCTCTCTCTCTCTCTCTCTCTCTCGCTCTCTCTCTCTCTCTCTCTCTCTGGTTTTCTTCCTTCACTCTATCTCTGTATTTCCCTCTTTCTATCTCTCTCTATCTCTGTCTGTCTGTCTGTCTATCTCGGGACTATGGAGATAAGTAAATGATCTAGAGCCAAACCATTTATTTTAATCCCCATCCACTTTAATCTGATCCACTGTAAACCTTTCCTTCTTCCCAGTGTTCTTTAGTCGATATTCTTCAAACGTAAAAAAAAAAACGTAAAAAAAACAAAGAAACACATACACAAAAAAACACACCCAGAAAAATAGTGAGTCTTCAACTTTTTCTATTCCAAGGAACTCCTCCAGGAGACTATCAACCCATAAAATGAGAAAGTAAAGATGTTCATGACAGTTTGGAAAAAGGGAAAGGATGAAGGGAGGGGAAAAAAATAAACATGGAATAGCTTCGAGAAATATACTGAGGATAAATGATATTGGTCGAAGGTTCAGGAAGGAAAAGGTATATAATTTGGAGAGAACTGGGTGAGTGTATTCAGTTTTCTGAGGCTGTAACATTAAAGTGAATGGTGGTTGGTGGTGGTGGTTGTTGTTGTTGTTGGTGGTGGTGGTAGTTGTTGTTTGTGCTGGTCGTGGTGGTGGTGGTAGTTGTTGTTGGTGGTGGAGGTGGTGATGTTGGTAATGGTAGTGGTGGTAGTGGGGATGTTTATAGTGATAGATGTGGTGGTGGAGGATGATAATGGTAGTAGTGGTTACTGTCACACACACACACACACACACACACACACACACACACACACACAAAAACGTCGACAAAACTCCACATATAATCCTCTTTTACGAAGTATATTGTCAGGTTCCACATATTTCCCTCAAGTCTAATATCCCTCGAGCTTACGTAGGAGGAAAGAACCAGACGACAGGAAGGAAAATAATCTCAGGTAAATATTCCTCCTTCCAGTTTATTCTCTTATGATTTAGAGATATTTTAAGAAGAAACAGAAAGATTATACTATATATCCAGGTAAATGTAAATTACAATCAATATTTATATAACTATTGATCAAATTATTATACGATCAATAAAACTAAATAATAAACTTATCTTTATATATATATATATATATATATATATATATATATATATATATATATATATATATATATATATATATATATATATATATATATATATGTATATATATATCGACCGTATATGTGTATCACTTAACCTTCTCATATAGTACACCCAGCGTCACCCTGAACACATTCACATACACTTCATAATATTGGTGGGACGAGGTGGCAGCGCAGGGGAAGAACTATGGTATTGACATGACCTAAACTTCCTAATATTTTTACGTTTTTCTTTTATTGAATTGCTATAAAAAGGTCCAGGAATACAGTGTTGAGATACAGTGTAACACCTGGTATACAAATACACACTTCATATTTCTTGGATGATAGAGTTAACAAACTCTTTAACTTTGAGCCACAATATCTGAAAGAATCGTTTCATATTTTCCAAGTTGTTTCTTGCTTGGCTCAACACCCGACGACAAATGATTGACATTTGGTTAAGAAAGTTATCTTAGCTGAATTCCTTCACCATTTTACTTTCGGGAATTGAGGTCCACACACACACACACACACACACACACACACACACACACAGGGGAACTTGTAACTAACCACACACAAAAACTATGGCCACTCTCTGTAAGTACGATGATCTGTGCTGACGCCTGGTGTAGGTGACGGAGACTCGGGGAGCAAAAATAAACAAATTAATAAGTTACGGGGAAATATCACTAAATATGAATTGTTTTCAAAATAATAAGGTGAGAAAATATAATAAAATCAATCCACTAATATCGACCACCCTGTTTCATAGATCAACTTCTCGAGAAACTTTTGGGTAAGTTCCAGACACGTCGGCGAGAACTTTAAGACTTCAGTTCAATTCGTTCACTACTGAAGGAAATAAACTTAGAGGTGGAGTTTTAAATCCATTATGGTTGTGAGCTTGTCAGGCTTACTTGAGGCACGACTAAATAACCCGACCATCAGGACAGCACCGACATAAACCACATAGTACACATTAATTACAGGTAAATAATAGTATATATTAATTACCTTGTCTTAATAACCTTGCCATACATCTGTTATAAATCCACATTCAACTAATTTCTCTAGAAGTGTGTCAAATGCTGTATAGATGATACTATACATATACATAACCTGTAATGCATCATACGGCTTAGCCTCAAATATTTTAATAAGGATCTACATATACATTAGCATATACTGTACGTGTTGGCACCAATACGTTCAATTAATCTAATACATATTTATACGCGTTAACGGTTGGCGAAGTAAAGTGTAAATAAGTTGTGTAAGATCTTAATTAAAGTAAAGTTGAGTGAAAATATTGTTCTTCCACTTTGTGTTTGATATTAACACAACAAACAATCACACTAATAGCTACTACACCTTCTCTAACTCATTAACTCACGATGCTGAGTTTACTGTTATTGTCAAACTAAAGGAATTAATATAGTTACAGTTTGTGATTCATAACTGAAATAGTTAATCAATAAAATTTAATATATTTTCCATTTTTTTTACTTCAGTTTAATTTAAGCGAGAGGAGTTTTTGTAGATCAACTAAATGAAAATACTGAAATTGTTGGGTCAGTGGGCAGGCAGGCAGACAGGTACATGTAGGTAGGTAGAGAGGTTCCCCCAGTAGTGTGTGGGAGATACGAGGCAGGTGGGCGAGGTGGGGGAACTTACTCTGTTGTTCACGATAATAATAATAATAATAATAATAATAATAATAATAATAAAAAAGAGAGTATGATTTTTTTTAATAAACTTAAATTTTTTGGGAAGAATGTATAGAAAACTTTAACTTAAAATTTTATGGGGTGAAAGAAAATACACTTTTATACATTAACTGGGGAGAAAATATCCATGGATAGTAATCAGGTGATAAAGCATGATAAATATATGGTGTGGTAAAGGCTGAGAGAAAGATAAGAGATAGAAAGAAGATAAGAGATAGAGAAGAGGAGGTAAGAGTGAAGCCACGAATAAGACAAATATGAGCAACAGAATGTGTGATAATTTGGTATTTACTCTCTCTCTCTCTCTCTCTCTCTCCTCACTTCAATCTCTGGCTGGCTGGGAACACTCACAGTAAAAAGAATTTCCACTACCAAGAGCGGGAGACAAACACTCACTTTGAGATTATTTAATAATTCAATTCCTCCTTCTTTCTCTGTCTTTCAGTTCTTCCTTTATCCTGTGTGTGTGTGTGTGTGTGTGTGTGTGTGTGCTTTTCTCAGCTGTCACCAAGGTTGTACACGGGAGCGAAAGCGGTATAACAACACTTTTCACTATTGTTAAGTAGCCCCCCCCCCAAAAAAAAAAAATCATATTATTTACACATGACTATGGACCAGGACGGAATCTACCGACCAGTACAGTACTTCAGGCAGGATGGGTGAGCATGTTCCCCTACACAACAAAGACGACCTTAGTTATACCTTCCCTCTACTGTACAACACAATAGGTTCCTGGTGGAGCCGTCAACAGCGTGTGGGAGGGATTGATCTATTACCTTGTTCTGAATTTAGAAGATATCTGGACGGAAGGGGAAGAGGCAGGGACAGGCAGGAGATGGAAAAAAAGGGATAGAGAGGATGAGAGAGAAATTGAACGAGGTGAAACAAGGGGTGAAAGGAAGGTGAGGCGAGAGAGATGAAGGCCAACTATAGAAAACAATCGAGAGAAGATAATTGGGATATATAGTGAAAGAGGGAAGGAGATAGAAGAATAAATATAAAAGATAAATACAAAGATGATGAAAAACATGGTGAAATGGTGATGAATTCTTAATTCTAGTTGTGTATGGGGGCAGAGGAAGGTAAAACTTACGTCACTAGAAATTGTGAAAACTCGTATTCATGTGAGTGAGGGAGGGAGGGAGGATGAGGGAGAGAGGGAGGATGGAGGCTGTATGTGAGGATGGCGACTGCATGGGAGGATGGTAGAGAGAGAAAGGGTGAAGGAACGAGGGAGGGTGAGGGCGAGAGGGAGGGTGAGGGGGTGAGGGAGAGAGGGAGGATGGAGACTGTATGAGAGGATGGTAAAGAGAGGGAGGGTGAAGGAAAGAGGGAGGGTGAGGGCGAGAGCGAGGGTGAGGGAGAGAGGGAGGATGGGGGCTGTATAGGAGGGTGGGGTAAACAGGGGGAGTAATGGAGAGAGGGAGGGTGGAGCACTGTTTACACTAGATAATGGGTGTGGTCGGGGCAGCAGCTCACCTGTGTAATAAAGCGGTCATAATACTTTAATAGCCACGCAAGCAGTATTGACATAAGGATCATATTCAACCCCCCGAGAGCATCCACCAAGCAGTAATTTAAGACTAAACTGGTTATAATTCACCGCATGCTGAGGAAAATGCTGAGAAAATATAAGAGGTAGAATGACAGACGCCCCTCCTGAGTTTACCCGTTGACCAAAATTGGCCACCTAAGGATAAATTACCTCCAATATCTTTATAACGGCAAAAACACCTGAAACTATCGAGGCTTCCAGGTTAAATGAATCCCCCAGTGTCAGTACTGTAGGCCGCTGAGCGAAGGTTGTTTACCTGCATGACTCTCGACCTGCCGCCAGGAGCTGAGGCCAAATCCACTTTTCTTCATAACTAAATCTTGGTACTTCTTAATCTCAAAATATATAAATTAGTAAATAACTTCAAATGTGAGCGATGATAAGGGCTGATAATATGTAAATGTAATCAGGAAGAATATTTTTTCTTGTTTGTTGTTGTGTTGTGTTCTGAGGCTACTGGTCTCCCCTCCCCCCCCCCAAAAAAAAAAAACCGGAGGTGGTACCTTTACACACATACATTCATACATACATACACACAATACAGTTCACACACAAGTACACAAACACACTTACACAAACACACACAGGTTACCAGGATGTTCTTAAGGCCTTAAACTTATAAACACTTAACCAATGCCGTGAAGGTCTGAAGTGTGGTAAGACCAGCACTAGCTGAGCCAGTCACAGATCAACACGGCACCTCACAAAACTCATCACCATCCTTGAGGTGCCCCCCACAGCACGACCCTCTCCTCCCCAGCACGACCACCATACAATAACATTGACAATCATACGAAACCAAAATCTTAAAAAAATAGAAGGACATTTTAGAGTAAATACGGGCGTGTGAGTGAGTGAGGCAGAGACCTGGTAAGTTATTCTGATTCACACAAGTTTGGGGGAAGTACAACCTTTTTCAACCTTTTGACACTGTGGCATTACAGTATAATGGGAATGACGTATCTCCAAAACGCCTCTTTTGAGTAAATCACATTTTAAGTTTTAAGTTTATGTACCATGGAAACTACTGCAGGGATTTCAATGAAACTTTTCACAAAAGTTGGACCGTATAAGGGATGATGCCTGTGGAAAGTTGAGCACCATATGCCACATCCCCCCACCCCCCCTAAAAGTAAAAAATAAATCAATATCACAAAATTGGGTATAGGAGTTAAGTGTTCTTCCAATGGAATTCTCGACCTTGCGGCGGCGTAAGCGACACTCAGTCAGGTTGATCATGTAGAACAAAGGCCAGTGGACACGCCTGTGGCCACATCTCCAAATCGTGATTTTGACGCTTACGTTCCCATTCTAGGCGCCTCATATGTATTTGTGAAGGAATTGGTTAATGTTAACTGTATGCTAAATATGTCTTTGGCATAATGCTAAGTTGTGTTGCAAATATAATAATAGTTGAGTATACTAATATTACCAGGACACAACAAAGTCCCTAACACTCGGTGGCTCACAACACCAGCAACACAACACAACAAGTAAGGCCACAAGGCAGGTGTTGCTGTGGTCCTCAACATGTGACAACTTTTGCTATAACATTTTCTCTCCTTCAGCTTCTTCATGTTTCCCCGCCCTCACAATTCTCTCTTTAGTAAACGCATTGCTTCTTGTGCTATGCCGTTTTCTACCACAAGTGTTGCAAACTTTTCCGCATGAGTTCTTATTATCATTATTATTATGTGTGTGTGTGTGTACACTCTCCAACATAAGCCACTTACCTCCAGTACACACTAACTGGGCGGAAAAACAATACAATAAAACATTCAGCTCCGACACCAGTGTTTGTCGTGCGAGATTAACAACCACACACAGGAGGTAAGTTTCTTGGAGAGAAGTAAAAATAATCTTGATTAATAGAGAAATAGGTGACTTGTGTTCCGGGGTGCCTGCGTCATGTTATAATTATTGTTATTAATGTACAGTACAAGAGAGGCTATATGCATACTGTATATATATATATATATGTATATATATATATATATATATATATATATATATATATATATATATATATATATATATATATATATATATATATATATATATATATATATATATATATATATATGTATATATATATGATTGTGGGGGACTTACATGAGGTATTACTCGTATTATATGTGTGTGTTTAATGTCATTATCTCACAGTGACTAACACTAAGCCGCCAGTGGTGGAACACAAGTAGCGTGCTGCTGCTATTACTACGTGTGTGTGTGTGTGTGTGTGTGTGTGTGTGTGTGTATTTACTTGCTCACGTATTGTTCTGTGAGTGTAAGTGCTCATGTACGATTGTGTATATATGTGCGTGCGTGTGTTCCAGCTTTGTAAATGCATGGTCATGGATTCTAACACAGTTCTCGCATCCAAGCAAATTTGCCCTGGTTCATCATTCCATAGGACTGAGATACATACAGTAGTCTTGGCGACGTCCAGTACAGCAAGAGAAGTAGGCAGTAGGTAGTAGGCAGCCCTCAAACAGGGAGGTACTACCGCCTGGGAAGGTACTGAAAGCATAATGTGTTGTCTAATGGTAGACCCTTTTGCCATGTGGCATCACGAAAATTGTAACTAAGTCCCAGGTTGTTGATCTGACTTTCTGCCTCATTTACACACAATTGCAGTGTAGTGATGGTTTG
>NW_024733807.1:0-1516 GCF_018991925.1 Homarus americanus
AGAGATATTCGGGTACTTGGTTCTAACTAAGGGACGAACATAAATACCTGTAGAGTTCTGTAGGTTCTTATTAACGGAAATACAAGGTGCGCCTGCAAGAGCGGGTAGTCCTTACACCCCTAGGGTCAACTGACCTCACTCTGACCTCTCAGGCGACATGTGGTAAGTGGTATACTAGCAGCTTCCAGACGTCGCCAGGCACATTTATCTAAGCGTGTGGTGACATGAAACAGGGCATTGCCACACTACTGACTAGAGAAAAATGTGTATATAGAGTACATACAATGTATATATACAACATACATAATATACATACATCTCCCCATATCGCATAAGCAAAGTCTTGAGGGACCTTTTCCTGTGGATCCGTTCTGAGCGTCGAGGCTTAATCACTGGGGGGAATATGGACTCAGCACTGGTGACAGGGTCAGGGGGATGCGTTACGGGCGGAGAAACGGCGGTTCCTCCACCACACCCGACCGCTGGGTAACTGCACCTGGTAGTCCTGTGACCTACCGAGACCCATGACTATGCCCACTTTGTCCCAACGTAGGGAGGTCGGGTCCTGGACACGGACTTGGGTGCCGACACTCAACCTGGGGAGAGGGACGGGCATGGTCGTTGTGGCGGGCGACGACGTCTTGAATACGTTGGCGCTCGGCGATCAAATCCTCTGTCTTGGCCTGCCACTCCTTGGAGAAGGACTGAGGGTGAGCAGGGACACAAGAACGGAGGGGGCGTCCATACAAGACCTGGGAAGAGGCGTCCGGTGTAATTGGGTGTGTTGCGGGCTCAAGGAGACCGTGATCGAAGGCCTCGCAGTTAATATTCCCAGAAGGGGCCACTTTGAGGATGAGGCGCTTCAGGGATTTGACAGCAGCCTCAGCGTGGCCGTTTGACTGCGGGTAATGAGGCGGTGACAACACATGCCGGACTCCCCATCGGTCGAGGAACGCAGCAAAGTCCCGGCTTGTGAATTGGGGCCCTCCGTTGGTTCGCGGGCACAGGATTATTCTCTCCCCTTCCTACTCCACATATCAAGAAGCGCTCAACACATTGACCCTTTCGACTCTCACTGACCATCACCACGACCTCATCTGCAAATTTGGTAAGAAGCTTCTACACCATCCTCGACACCGGCTCCTACTACCACCTGAGATCCCTAGCCAGTGCTCTTCGACACCACAACCGCATCCAGCCCATCGTGCACACTGATCGCTATAAGAACAGCCCAGTCCCAACCATTGTAAAATTATCAATAACTTGTAATAAAACCAGTGTATTCACTCCCAGTAAATACTATTTCTTGCACTGTCACTATGTTGAAATGCCCTGTAGTTTGAGCTTTTCCCCATCTAGTTATTATAAATCTTATTTGTATCACTTATGTTACTTGTATATTATTTGTAATTCGAAACCCATTCCCCAAATATGTAACTGTATATTTTCAGCCTTCTGGCTGCCAAGCTCTTTCAATAAACCGTTAATTATTATTATTATTATTATTATTATTTAC
>NW_024733808.1:0-7500 GCF_018991925.1 Homarus americanus
TTTACGTCACCACCACCATTACTGCCATCACCCACCACCACCATTACTACCTGCATCACCACCACCATTACTACACCATCACCACCACCATTGCTACCACCATCGCCACCACCACCATTACTACCACCATCACCACTTCCGTGCTACCACCACCTGTTAAACACCACCATCATCACCACCACCATTACTACCTGTCACCCCCTAATAACAAATCAGCAGAACCGAACCATAAAGCAGACACTCTTACTTCGCCGTTATGAGAACGACAAATATGGGATATGAAACAATTGAATATTTACTTTTTTGTCTTCCTTCATTACATTCTTCCCCTTCACCATATATTTTTTTCTCTTTAGTATTTTTTTCCTTGTCTCTATTCATTATCATCACTCTTTTCCTTCTTATTTCCTCTCCCCTTTCATCTTTTATTTACCTACATATCATTTTTCCTCCTTTATCCACCCATCTTCTCTCTCTCTCTCTCTCTCTCTCTCTCTCTCTCTCTCTCTCTCTCTCTCTCTCTCTCTCTCTCTACACAACATTACGTCACAAGCGTCATCATTATAACATCCTCCCCAGGTACGAGAGGTCAGGGTCAAAAGTTGTCAGTAAATGCCGACGACCAATGAAGGAAACTGTATATGAACCCAACAGTCAATATGAATTTCACCAATCCGTCACTTTTAACTGGCAGTAAGTAAATCTTGACCAATACGGATCACTCGTTGCATATAACCGATAAACAAATCAAGACTAATTGACGGCAAATTACTGCAATCAGATGGCTCGCTATGAAACTAATAGACCAATCAACTTACAAAGCTAGTTTGGTTTGGTTTTTTTTGGGCTGGGTTGGAATTAGGTGAACTATGCAACAGGTACATATGGGTGAACTACAGGTAGGTGAACTACAGGTAGATTACAGGTACCGAATAGGTGAATTACAGGTAGGTAGACTACAGGTGGTGCAAGGTACAGAATAGTGAACTACAGGTGTGGTAAAAGGTGAATTATAGTCACTGTTCCGCCGCCTGACAACCAATGAATTACAAATGGACATTGGATATTCTGGAAACTTTTACCTGGTGGGCAGGCTGTGTGTGTGTTGACTCTGAATCACATTTATTTCAGTGAGTGATGTTGTTCATTTTACGTTCTCCATAACACACACACACACGTTCACACACGCTAAACACACACACACACACGTTCACACACACAAACACACACACACATTTCACACACACACACACACGTTCACACACACACACACACACACACACACGTTCACACACACACACACACACGTTCACACACATTCACACACACACACAGCAAACACAGCAAAAAACAACACAGCATCCCGACAAACACAATCACTAGTAGGACAAATACTTGCAAAATTGATAAGAGACACAGAATCTAATAGGCCCCACAACAGTCCCTATTAGACCACTTACCTATTACGACTACCATCAAGTGGGGCACATTAAGACACGAGACCGTTAAGGTGGGGCCCATTAATAATAGGAGCCATTAACAGTAGACCATTAACAGTAGGAGCCATTATCACCTGGCTCCATCACCCAAGTGATAAAATAATGGTTTTTTGCGACAGTGGAGTCCTGGGTCACACAGCACAATGCATCTTAATTTACACTCCCTCGGGGAGCAGCCAGAGAGTGAGGGCAGTATGATGAGGTGTATAAATGGAGTTACCGGCTAAACAAAGGTGATATAACAAAGGTGCTCAAACTATCAAGCAGGGCGAACTCGTAACAATGGTTTTAAATTAAAAATTTTGATTTAGGCGCGAAATAGGTAAGCTGGTTTGAAATAGAGTGGTGGATGAGTGGAACAAGTTGCAAATATCATCATTGCTGGAGATACGCTGGATGGCTTCAAACACAGGTTGGGTGGATATATGAGAGATAGGGGTTGAGTGTAAACAGGACTGCCCAGTATGAGCCATAGTCCCGCTGCAGTTTCACTCCATTGTTATGTTCTTAGCTTATTAAAATCTTCACTAATGATATGGACTAGTGTTTTGTTTGTGTCATGTTGTTGTTGTTGTTGTTGTTGTTTGTGTGGTGGTAGGGGTGGTGGGTCGTGTTGTTGTGTAGTGGGTGGTGGTGGGTCTGTCATTCTGGGCAACCAGGGTTCGAACCTACACATACCGGTGAGATATATACACGTCTACACTATACCACCACCAGGCTCGTTACTTATGCTCTTCCATTAGTAACAAATAATTAAAAATACAAGCAATCCTTCGCACAAACCGGAAGATAAAGAGTCTGTAGAAGCCTCGTGTTTGCTTCTGCAGCGTCTTGGTTACTCGAGGGCAACTTGAGGCAATACTCCGCCCCTCGGGTGACGTAACTGCTTCATCTTCACTGTCATTATCACTGTCACTGACCTATGTTCACTTTCACATAACCGCCATTTTGTGCAATTAGTTTTAGGTTTCGTAATCGTTGTCGCAGGCCTCGGTACCAGGGACAAGGCTGACAACGTCTGACCATTTAACAAACCACAAATTTATTACGACACAAAGGCACTTATATCACGTGGTCACCTGTTATATGTTGCTCTGGTTTATATGTACCTTTAAATGTATATAAAGTTGTGTTATTTACCTTCAATAACATCTAAATAATGTGAAATACACCACACTCACGACCATCCACCATCTCGTACTGACACAAAACTGCCTCTAATCAAGGAAGGTAAAGAAACTCATCTCCCCATACAGCTGCGTGCCGCCGCTAAATAGCATCAAATCACTAACTGGGCACCAAGTAGTTGGGTCGGGTCACCAATAGATAGCGCCATCGTCGCGTGAGTGTCGTCTATAACAAAGACTGTGTTTTGGTATATGACGTCATCTGGCTGGACATTGAAGAGTTACAGAAATGACTCACATGTGTTGGACAAAAAAAGCCACAGACATTTAAAATTCCATCACTTTCTCTGGAGACGTTTTATAATGAGGTTTAGGTTTTCTTCATGAATGAATAAATGAAGTATAAATAAATATATAAATATAAATATATGAATACCAGATTATAAATACGCCAGTTGGTAGTTGATTTTGCCGCTATACAGCATCTTTCGTTTTCTATGAATACTTCTCTTAGTTATGTCGGTCAGCGCTAGATGGCGCAGAGAACGGCGTCACTGATAAACACACGCAAATTAAAGAACTTGAGTTTCCTTACTCTACCTTCCTTGTTCTAATGTTTTCGATGATACGACTCACGTCATTGGTTAGTTGAAAAAATGGTGAATCAGAGCCAACCAATGACAACGGGCCGCGGCTTGTCGGGGTATAGTGAACGATAACGATAACAATTAAGAGTTAAGAGATAAGAATAACAATTACAGTAAGAGTAAAGAATAAGAGTAAATTAAGAGATGCGTGTGTTATTAAGGCAGTGATAGCCGCTGTGATTTCCTTCCTGTATACACACACACACACACACACACACACACACACACACACACACACACACTATCAGATAGAGAAAATACACAACAACTATTACTTCATTTATTATAACTGAAATATTACACAAATAAACAGAGATAAGGATAGAGAGAGAGAGATAGATAAGAGCAGACATAACCACTACACCCACCGCATCACCACTACAAGACCACATCACCATGACACCATCACCACCACACGACAGCATGGCAGATGACCCAGTCCTGCTGCCACCCCAGACCACATCACCACCACACACTACATCACCACCACACGACCACATCACCACATCACCACCACACCCACACTACATCACCACCACACCACACACCACATCACCACCACACCACACCATCACCATCACAACCACACCCACACTACATCACCACCACACCACCCCACACCACATCACCACCACACCACCACCACTACATCACCACCACCCACACTACATCACCACCACCCCCATCCACCACACCCACCCACCACCCCACCCACATCACCACCACCCCACTACATCACCACCACACCACCCCACACCACATCACCACTCACACCCCACTCACCACCACCACCCCACACACATCACCACCACCCCACTACATCACACCACACCACCCACCCATCACCACTACATCACCACCACCCCCACCTACATCACCACCACACCACCCCATCATCACCACTACATCACCACCACCCCACACCATCACCACCACACCACCCACACCCACATCACCACATCACCACCACACCCACCCATCACCCACCACCCCATACCCTCACACACACTCCATCACCACCACCCCACACTACATCACCACCACCACCCCACACCCATCACCAACCACCCCACACACACCACCCCCACACATCCACCACACACCACACTGCATCACCAACATCACCACCACACCACACTACATCACCACCACCCCCCACTACATCACCACCACACCACCCCCACACACATCACCACCCCCCACTACTCACCACCACCCCACACCACATCACCACACCACCACCCACACTCGCACCCTATCACACCCCCACCATCACCCACCACACCACATACACCACCACACCCACCACCCCACACTACATCACCACCCCCACACCACCACATCATCACCACTACAACACCACACCGCCGTATATAACAGAATGGTGAACAGAAACCAGAGTGTCACACTGAACCTCGCCCGATCAACTTACCACACACACTCTCTTACTAACCACAGTAACGCTATCTGGGTTGGGTTAGGGTTAGGTTGTGTTAGGTTATGGGTTAGGTTAGGGTTGAAGTTAGTTGGGTTAGGTTGGGTTAGGTTAGGCTAGGTTAGGTTAGGTTAGTTAGGGTTAGATTGGTTAGGGTAGGTTAGTTAGGCAGTTGAGTTAGGGTTAGGTAGGTTAGGTTAGATTAGGTTAGGTTAGGTTAGGTTAGGTTAGGCTAGGTTGGGGTTGGGTTAGGTTAGGTTAGGTTGAGCTAGGTTAGGTCGTTAAACATGGTGCACGTCATAAGCCCCTATATTCCTAACCATTACCAGCCCTCAAAGCCCCCTCCCTCCTCCCATCATCAGCAAGCAGCCCTCACCAGCCCCCAGACCCACTCCAAGCAAATGTGCAAGATGTTTTTGGGTTATTGGCAGCCATGGTCCTCAAGGGGGGGGGGGAGGGAGGAGGAGGGCTGGTGGTGTCTCACTTGATGGATTATTATAACGCCAGCGGGCCACCACCACCACTAGCTACCACTACTACCACACCACCACCACTACTACCACTACTACCACTACTACCACTACTACCACTACCACTACTACTACTACTACCACTACCACCACACCACCACTACTACCAACCACTACCACCACTACCACTACCACCACCTACCACCACCACTACCACCACTACCACCACTAACCTCCACCACTACCACCACACCACTACTACTACCACCACTACCACTACTACCACTACACCTACTACTACTAACCACCACCACCACTACCACCACCACTACTACCACCCACCACTACCACCACTACCACTACCACCACTCACCACCACCACCACTACCACTACTACCACCACCACTACTACTACTACCACTACCACCACTTTTTTTTTAAACGTGGCCCAGCCCAATAGCCACACCCTTCGCCACCATGATTTGCACCTACTACTACCACTACCACCACTACCACTACTACCACCACCTCCACCACCACTACTACCACTACTACCACTACTACTACTACCACTACTACCACTACCATCCACTACTACCACTACTTCACTATTACCACCACTATACCACTACTACCACTACACCACCACCACCACTACTACCACTATCACCACCACCACCGCTACTACTACCACTACTACTACACTACCTTTCACCACCACTACTACCACTACCACTATTACTACCACCAATAACATTATTACTATACCATATACTAATACCACCACCACCACCACCACCACCACTACTTCACTACTACAACCACTAACCACTACTACCACTACTACTATACCACCACCAACTACTACTACCACCACTACTACAACCACCACCACAAGAGAGATAGGTTCTCATATTACCAGTTAGGGACAAAATTTATTTAGGTTAGATTACGTTAGGATAGGTTGGGTTAAAATATTCCATAATAATGCATCAGTTTACCTTCGTTGGCAATCCATTAATTATGGACTATTACCAAATATTTTTTCCACGTAAATATATCAACTCTCCCCTTTCTCTGTCTACCTGTCGGCCTGTCTGTCTCTCACTCTCTCTCTACTGTTCTCTCTCTCTCTCTCTCACACACCTGTTACACCCTGCCACAACAGCGAGTCAAAACACCTGACTCTCAGCCTACTGTTTACTTTACCTGATTGAAAATTTGGCCAGTCAACAACAAGTGGCCCAGGTAGTTGGCCAGTCAGCTTCAAGTGGCCCAGATAGTTGGCCAGTCAACAAATAAGTGGCTCCAGATAGTTGGCCAGTCAACATCAAGTGGGCTCCAGGTAGTTGGCCGTCAACAACAAGTATTACAGAAGCTGGCCAGTCGGGCAACAAGTGGCCCAGATAGCTGGCTAGTCAACAAGTGGCCCAGATAGTTGGCCAGTCAACATGAAGTGGCTCCAGATAGTTGGCCACCACTCTTAATGAATCACCCTCCCCCCTCTCCCCATCCCCCAGTCACCTTCCTATATAGAAAAAAGACACACACACACACACACACACACACACACACACACACACACATTGAATATCATCAATTCACAGGATAAACTACAGGTATTTTGTAACCCTTCCTGTATACAAAAAAGCAAAAAATAAAAATAAAAACCAAAACTTGAAACAAAAAAAAAAACGTACCCAACACCCGAGGTTTTACCCGAGGTTTCGAATCCGAGGTTTTAACGGAGTGTTTTACCTGGGAGTGTTTTACCTGGAGTGTTTTACCCGAGTGTTTTACCTGAGTGTTTTACCTTGAGTGTTTTACCTGAGTGTTTTAATTCTTGGAGTGTTTTACCTGAGTGTTTAATTTTGAGTGTTTTACCTGAGTGTTTTACCTGAGTGTTTTACCTGAGTGTTTTACCTGAGTGTTTTACCTGAGTGTTTTACCTGGGTGTTTTACCTGAGTGTTTTACCTGAGTGTTTTACCTGAGTGTTTTACCTGAGTGTTTTACCTGAGTGTTTTACCTGAGTGTTTTACCTGAGTGTTTTACCTGGTAACCTACTGTAAGACGGAGAGAGAGAGAGGGAGGGAGGGGGACTGTCAACCACTCACTGGACACAGACAGATCCCACAAGAGTCTCTCTCTCTCTCTCTCTCTCTCTCTCTCTCTCTCTCTCTCTCTGGTCCCCTACACAGGATGGAGCTGCCGTTATTAACAAGGTGAAGCATATTATATACGTGCAGCCAATCATCGTCAATACGAGCCTGGCACCAGTGACCAATTAGAGCTAAAGAGAAAGACCATTGACCAATCAGAAC
>NW_024733809.1:0-37740 GCF_018991925.1 Homarus americanus
GTCCTCTGACCGACTATAACAAAGGCCCCTGCTCAAGTGTAAGAAAGCCCCCCATCGAGTATAACAAAGGCCCCTGATCGAGTATAACAAAGCCCCTAATCGATTATAACAAAGTCCCAGATCGTGTATAAGAAACTACCCTGATCGAGTATAATAAAGCCCCTGATCGAGTATAAGAAAGCACCTTTAACTTTCGAGTATAACACTGCCCTCATCGAGTATAATAAAGCCCCTGATTGAGTATAACAAAGGCCCCTGATCAAGTTTAACAAAGTCCACTGGTCGAATAAAACAAAGCCCCTTATCGAGTAAAACAAAGGCCACTGATCGAGTATAACAAAGTCCCTAAAACGAGTATAACAAATGCCCCACATCGAGTATATAACAGTCACCTGATCGAGTATAACAAAGGCTCCTTGGATTATAACAAAGGCCCCTATCGAGTATAACAGCACTTTGGTCGAATTAAATAGCCCTGATCGAGTATAGCAAGACCCTATATCGAGTATAACAAAGCCCCTCATCGACTATAAATAAAGTCACCTGATCGAATATATCAGTCCCTCATCGAGTGGCACCAAAAGTCCCCTGATCGTCTATAACAAAGTCCCCAGATCGAGCATAACATTGTCCCCTGGTCGAGTGTAACAAAGCCCCTTATCATGTATAACAAAGCCCTCTAATCGAGTATAACAAAGCCACCTTGTCGATAACAAAAAAGTCCCCTGGTCGAGTTTAACAAAAGTCTACTGGATCGAGTTTAAAATAGTCCCCTGGTCGAGTAGCATAACAAAGCCCCTGACTATATAACAAAGCCCCTTTTGTCGAGTAGCAGAGCAACAAAGTTCCTAACGGTATGAATAGGAGGCCCCTGATCGATATAAATAAAGATCCCGAACGAGTATAACAAAGGCCCTGATCGAGTATAACAAAGTCGTTTGATCGAGATAACAGAGGCCCCCGATTGAGTATAATAAAGCCCCTAATCGAGTATAACAAAGTCCCAGATCGTGCATAAGAACCTCCATCGTGTATAATGCTCCTGATCGAGTATAACAGTTTCCCCATCGAAATATAAATAATGCTCCTCATCGAGTAAAAACAGTTCTCATCGAGTTTAACGAAACCCCATCGAGTATAACAAAGCCCCCGTCGAGTATAACAAAGCCTCCTGAACGAGTATAAGAAAATCCTCTATTTGAGTATGTCAGCGTCTCTTGATCGAGTATATAATAAAGTCCCTGATCGATTATAACAAAGTCCCCTGATCGAGTATAACAAAGTCTCTGATCGAGTAAAAAACAGCGTTCTTGATCGAGTATAACAAAGTTCTTCTATCGAGTATAAGAATGCCCCTGAAAGAGTATATAATATAGCCCCATCATCGCAACATAACAAAGTCCTCACCGAGTATACAACAGTCCTCTACCGAGAATAACAAAGGCCTTGATCGAGTATATATACAAGCACCCTGATCGGGCATTCAAAGTCCCTAATCGAGTATAACAAAAGCCCCTAGTCAAGAGTATAACAAAGTCTCTTGGTCGAGTGTAACAAAGTCCACTGATCGAGTATAACAAAGCCCCTTGGCGAGTATAAGAAAGTCCCCAGGTCGACTGGCTTATATACAAAGTCCTATTGATCGAGTTTTCTAACAAATTCCCCTGGTCGAGTATATAACAAAAGCCCCCTAATCGAGTATAACAAAGCTCTGAATCGAGTATAAACAAAGCCCGCTTGTCGAGTATAACAAAGACCCCAGGTCGACTGGTCGAGTATAATAAAAGTCCCCTGATCGAATAACAAAGTCCTGATCGAGTAAAAACATATCATTGATCGAGGACAACAAAGTCCCTGATCGAGTATAACAAAGCCCCTGATCGAGCAGCAATAATACCCCCCATCGAATATAAACAAAGTCCCTGATCGAGTATAACAAAGTCCCCTTAATTCGAGTATAACAAAGTTCCGTGATCGAGTATAACAAAGTCCTCTGACCTCGACTATAAATAAAGGCTCCTGCTCAAGTGTAAGAAAGCCCCCATCGAGTATAAGAAGGCCCCTGATCGAGTATAACAAAGCCCCTAATCGAGTATAAATAAAGTCCTCAGATTTTATAAGAAACTACCCGATCGAGCATAATAAAGCCCTGATCGAGTATAAGAAAGCACCCTTAACTGAGTATAACACTGCCCCTCAATGAGTATAAACAAAGCCTCCTGATTGAGTATAACAAAGGCCCTGGATCGAGCTTAACAAAGTCCCTGTTCGAATAAAAATGCCCTCATCGAGCAAAAACAAAGGCCACTGATCGAGTATAACAAAGTCCTCAAACGATAAATGCCCCATCGAGTATAACAAAGTCACCTGACTGAGTGATAAATAAAGGCCCTTGATCGATAATAACAAAGGCCCCTTTATCGAGTATACTGCACTTCAGTCGAATAAAAAACAAAGCCCCCTGATCGAGTATAGCAAAGACCCCTATATCGGAGCAACAGTGCTTCTCCCTCATCGACTATAAATAAAGTCACCTGATCGAATATATCAAAGTCCTCCTCATCGAGTATAACAAAGTCCCCTGATCGTCTATAACAAAGTCCCCCAGATCGAGCAGCATAACATTGTCCCCCGTCAGAGCGTGTAAATAAAAGCCCCCTTATCATGTATAAAAAGCCCCTAATCGAGTATAACAAAGTCACCCTTTGTCGATAATAAAAAGTCCCCGGTCGAGTTTAACAAAGTCTACTGATCGAGTATAAAATAGTCCCTGTCGAGTATAAAGCTCCCTGATCGAGTATATAACAAAGCCCCCCTTGTCGAGTATATAAATAAAAGTTCCCCAACCATATAACAGAGGCCCCTGATCGAGTATAACAAAGTCGTTTGATCGGGAGTATAACAGAGGCCCTGATTGGAGTACAACAAAGCCCCTCAATCAGAGTATAACAAAGTCCCAGATCGTGTATAAGAAAAACTCCCCTGATCGTGTATAACAAAGCCCTTGATCGAGTATAACAAAGCCCTGATCGAGTATAACAATGCTCCTCATCGTGTAAACAAAGCCCCTCATCGAGTTTAACGAAACCCTCATCGAGTATAACAAAGCCCTCAATGAGTATAACAAAGCTTCCTGAACGAGTATATGGAAAATCCTCTATTTGAGTATAACAAAGGCCCCTGATCGAGTATATAATAAAGTCCCTGATCGATTATAACAGTCCCTGATCGAGTATAACAAAGTCCTTGATCGAGTAAAACAGCGTCCTTTGATCGAGAAGAATGAAAGTTCTCATCGAGTATAAGAATGCTCCCCTGAAAGAGTATATAATATAGCCCCCTCATCGCGTATAACAAAAGTCCCTCACCGAGTATAACAAAGTCCCTCACCGAGAATAACAAAGGCCTCTTGATCGAGTATATATAAAGTCCCCTGATCGCATTCAAAGTCCCCTAATCTCGAGTATAACAAAGCCCCTAGTCGAGTATATAAACAAAGTCCTCTGGTCCGTAACAAAGTCCGCTGGATCGAGTATAACAAAGCCCCCTTGGAGAGTATAAGAAGTCCTATAATGACTGGTTTATAAGAATGCTTCCATTGATCGAGTTTAACAAATTCTGGTCGAGCATATAACAAAGCCCCTAATCGAGTATAACAAAGCCCCTAATCGAGCATAACAAAGCCCGCTTGTCGAGTAGAATAAAGACCCCAGGTCGACTGGTCGAGTATAATAAAGTCCCTGATCGAATATATAACAAAGTCCCCTCGATCGAGTAAAACAGCGTCTATTGATCGAGGACAACAAAGTCCCTCGATCGAGTATACCGAAGCCCCTGATCGAGTAGGCAACAATACCCCCATCGAATATGCAACAAAGTCCCCTGATCGAGTATAACAAAGTCCCTAATCGAGTATAACAAAGTTCCGTGATCGAGCATAACAAAGTCCTGACCGACTAAGGGCCGCTGGCCCTGCTCAAGTGTAAGAAAAGCCCCTCATCGAGTATAACAAAGGCCCTGATCGAGGTATAACAAAGCCCTTAATCGAGTATATATAAGGAAAGTCCTAAGATCGTGTATGAGAAACTACCTGATCGAGTATAATAAAGTTCCTGACGAGTATAAGAAAGCACCCTTAACCGAGTATAACACTGCCCCCTCATCGAGTATAACAAAGCCTCCTGATTGGAGTATAACAAAGGCCCTGATCGAGTTTAACAAAAGTCCCCTGGTCGAATAAAATAAAGCCCCTATCGAGTAAAAACAAAGGCCACTGATCGAGTATAACAAAGTCCCTAAACGAGTAAGCAACAAATGCCCCACATCGAGTATATAACAAAGTCACCTGATCGGAGGATAACAAAGGCCCTTGATCGATAATAACAAAGGCCCCTTATCGAGTATAAATAAAGACCCTGGTCGAATAAACAAAAGCCCTGGATCGAGAAAGTAAAGACCCCTATATCGAGTATAAATAAAGCCCCCTCATCGACTATAACAGTCACCTGATCGAATATATCAAAGTCCCTCATCGAGTATAACAAAGTCCCCTGATCGTCTATAACAAAGTCCCCAGGATCGAGCATAACATTGTTCCAATGAGTGTAAATAAAGCCCCTTATCATGTATAGCCCTCCTATCGAGTATATAACAAAGCCACCTTAGTCGATAATAACAAAGTTCTGGTCGTTTCTGGTCGATCGTCGAGTATAATTTCAATCGATTTTGATCGAGTATAACAGAGGTTCTTGATTGAGTATATCAGCCTCTAATCGAGTATAACAAAGTCCCAGATCGTAAGAAACTCCTGATCGTGTATAACAAAGTTCTTATCGAGTATGGGTCGAAGCCCTGATCGAGTATATATCAATGTTCTCATCGAGTAAACAGTATTTCGATCGATGAATTTCATCGATAACAAAGTTCTGGTCGATATAATAAACTTCCCGAACGAGTATAAGAAAATCCTGATCGAGTATAATAAATCCCTGATCGATTGATCGTTCTGATCGAGAAACAAACGTCTTGATCGAGTATAACATAAGAATGCCCCCGAAAGATATAGCCTCATCGCGTATATAACAAACCCCCATCGAGTATAACAGTCTCACCGAGAATAACAAGGCCTCTTGATCGGGTACAGTCCTGATCAAGATTCAATAATCTCTAATCGAATTTTGTCGAGTATAACAGTCCCCAGTCGAGTGTACCAGTCCGTTGATCGAGTAACAAAGTTCTGGCGTCCTGGTCGATAACAACAAATTCCCTGGTTTCATCGAGTATACACGAGTATAACAGCACCTGTCGACTGGTCGAGAAACTCTGATCGAGTATAACAAAACTTGATCGACTATAACGAAGGCCGCTAATCGAATTTAACAAAGTCCCTGATCGTATGTCTTCATCATATACTCTGACCGATATAACAAAGACTCATACCAACCATAATAAAGGCTCGATCGAGTATACCATCGAGTATAACAAAGCCCTGACCATTATAACAAAGTCCTCCGATCAATAAAGTCCCCGATCGTATAACAAAGTCCCTGATCGAGTATAACAAAGTCCCTGATTGAGTATAACATAACTCTATCGAGATAACAAAGCCCCTCATCGAGTATAACAGCCTTCGATCGAGTACACGCCCTTCTAATCGAGTATAACAAAAGTCCCAGATTGTATAAGAATTTCTGATCGAGAATAACAGCCCCATTATATAAGACAAACTTAACTTAATAACACGTTTCACGATAACAAAGCCCTGATGGAGTATAACAAAGCCTCAGAGGTAACAAAGACCCCTGGTCGAATAAAACAAATCCATCGAGTATAACAATAAAATCTCATCGAATATAACAGCGTCACCGATCGACTATAACAAAACCTCTAATCAGAGCAATAAATACCCACATCGAGTATAAAAGTTTCGATCGAGTATAACAGCGCCTTCATCGAGTATAACACTCTACTATAACAAAGTCCCACTGTCGAAAAACAAAGCTCTCTCGATCGAATATAACAAAGGCCGCCGCTCATAACAAAGTCACCTGATCGAGTATGTCACTCTCATCGATAACAAAACCGCTAATCGACTACAAACGGAACGAGTATTTTCTCGAACAAAGCCCCCTGATAAAAGTCCCTATCGAGCATAACAAAAGTTCTGACGATTACAAAGTCCGCCGATCGGGCATAACAAAGTCTCTGATCGACTATACAAAACCACCACACACCCCCGGTCGAGTACAACAGTACCCTTGTCGAGAAAAAATTTAACAGCCTGTCGATCCCTGGTCAAGCTATTACAAAGCCCCGTCGAGTATAACAAACCCCCAGGTCGATCGAGTATAACAAAAACAGCCCCTGATCGAGCATAAGAAAGTTTCTAATCGAGTATAATAAAGCCCCTTGTCGAGCATATAGCAAAGTCCCCATGTCAATTTTGTTAACAGCGATATAAACAAACGCCTGGTCAGCAGTTAGCCCTTCGATCGAGTATAATATAGTTTCTAATCGAGTATGATCAAGACTTTGTCGAGAACAGCAAAGTCCCCATAAGTCAACTCCTTTCGAGAGTAACAAAGTCTTAATCGAGTATAAACAGCCACCTTGTCAGAGCACGTTTCGATCGAGCATAAAAAGTCTCTAACGGTATAACAAAGTCCCAGATCGTATATAAGAAATCCCCATCGTATCAGCGTTCTAATCAAAAAAGTCCCCGATCGAGCCCTAAAGTTCCCCCACAAAGCCTGATCAACAATCTTTATCGAGTATATCAACCTGGTCGTGTATATCAATGTCTCCCAATCGAGTAAATGTTCTCGATCTATAACTCTAGTCGAGTATATACAAAGTCCCCTAATTGAGCATAACAAAGTCCCCTAATCGAATATAACAAAGCCTCGACCAGGGGGCTTTGTTATACTCGATCAGGGGGCTTTGATATACTCGATCAGGGGCTTTGTTATACTGGATCAGGGGGCTTTGTTATACTCGATCAGGGGGGATGTTATACTCGATCAGGGGCTTTGTTACACTCAATCAGGGGGCTTTGTTATACTCCATCAGGGGACTTTGTTGTACTCGACCAGGAGACTTTGTTATACTCGATGTGGGGCATTTCTTATACTCGATTAGGGGACGTTGTTATACTCGATGAGGGGCCTTTGTTATATTCGATCAGGGAGCTTTGTTTTATTCGACCATGGGACTTTGTTATACTCGATAAGGGGCCTTTGTTAAACTCGATGAGGGGCCATTGTTATACTCGATAAGGGGCCTTTGTTATAATCGATCAGGGGGCTTTGTTATACATGATAAGGGGGCTTTGTTATACTCGACCAGGGGACAATGTTATACTCAATCAGGGGACTTTGTTATAGTCGATCAGCGGACTTTGTTATGCTCGATGAAGGGACTTTGATATACTCGATCAGGAGGCTTTGTTATAGTCGATGAAGGGGCTTTGTTATACTCGATCAGGGGTTTTGTTTTATTCGACCAGGGGACATTGTTATACTCGATAAGGGGCCTTTGTTATACTCGATCAAAGGCCTTTGTTATACTCGATCAGGGGACTTTGTTATACTCGATCAAGGGTCTTTTTTATACTCGATGAGGGACATTGTTATACTCGATCAGTGGCCTTTGTTATACTCGATGAGGGGCTTTGTTTTATTCGACCAGGGGACTTTGTTATACTCGATTAGGGGTCTTTGTTATATTCGATCAAGGGCCTTTGTTATACTCGATCAGCGGACTTTTTTATACTCGATGAATAGGCTTTGTTATACTCGATAAGGGGACTTTATTATACTCGATCAAGGGCCTGTTGTTATACTCGATGAGAGGTCTTTTTTATACTCGATCAGGGGCTTTTTTATACTCGATCAGGGTACTTTCTTATACACGATCTGGGACTTTGTTTTACTCGATAAGGGGGCTTTGTTATACTCGATCAGGGGCCTTTGTTATACTCGATGAGGGGGCTTTGTTATACTTGATAAGGGGACTATTATAGACTCAATCAGGGGAGTTAGTTATTCTCGATCAGGGGACTTTGTCAAACTCGATCAAAGGACTTTGTTATCCTCGATTAAGGGACTTTGTTATACTCGATGAGAGGCCTTTGTTATACTCGATCAGGGGCCTTTGTTATAGTCGGTCAGAAGACTTTGTTATACTCGATCAGGGGACTTTGTTATACTCGATTAGGGGACTTTGTTATACTCGATCAGGGGACTTTGTTATATTCGATGAGGGGCCTTCGCTATACTCGATCAGGGGGCTTTGTTATACTCGATCAGGGAACTTTATTATACTCGACCAGTCGACCTGGGGACTTTCTTATACTCGACAAGGGGGCTTTGTTATACTCGATTAGGGGCTTTGTTATACTCGATTAGGGGGCTTTGTTATACTAGACCAGGGGACTTTGTTACACTCGAACAATGGGATTTGTTATACTCGACCAGTCGACCTGAGGACTTTGTTATAATCGACAAGGGGGCTTTGTTATACTCGATTAGGGGGCTTTGTTATACTCGATCAGGGGGCTTTGTTATACTCGACCAGGTGAGTATGTATACTCGATCAGCGGACTTTGTTACACTCGACCAGAGGGCTTTGTTATACTCGATTAGGGGACTTTGTTATGCTCGATCAGGGGACTTTGTATATAGTCGATCAGAGGCCTTTGTTATTCTCGGTGAGGGGACTTTGTTATACTCGATGAGGGGACTTTGATATACGCTATGAGGGGGCTTTATTATACTCTTTCAGGGGCTTTGTTATACTCGATCAGGAGACTTCGTTATACTCGATCAGGGGCCTTTGTTATACTCGGTTAGGGGCATCTGTTGTACTCGATTAGGGGACTCTGTTATACTCGATCAGGGGACTTTGTTATACTCGATCAGGGGCCTGTGTTAAACTCGAGCACGGGGCTTTGTTATACTCGATCAGGGGGCTTTGTTATACTCGATCAGGGGACTTTGTTATACTCTTTTAGGGACCTTTGTTATACTCGATCAGGGGACTCTATTATACTCGATCAGGGGACTTTGTTATACTCGATCAGGGGCCTTTGTTATACTCGAGCAGGGGGCTTTGTTATACTCGATGAGGGAGCTTTGTTATTCCCGATCAGGGGACTTTGTTATACTCTTTTAGGGACCTTTGTTATACTCGATCAGGGGCCTTTGTTAAACTCTATCATGGGACTTTGTTATACTCGATTAGGGGGCTTTGATATACTCGATCAGTTGACTTTCTTACAGTCGATCAGTGACTTTGTTATTCTCGATCAGGGGAGTTTGTTAGACTCGATCATAGGACTTTTTTATACTCGATCAGGGGCCTTTGTTATACACTATCAGGGGGTTTTGTTATACTCAATCAGGGGACGTTGTTATTTTCGATCAGGTGACTTTGTTTTACTCGATCAGGGGACTTTGTTATACTTGATAAGGGGACTTTGTTATACTCGATGAGGAAGCTTTGTTATACTCGATCAGGGGACTTTCTTATTCTTGATCAGGGGACTTCGTTATACTCGATCAAGGGACTTTGTTAAACTCGATCAGGGAACTTTGTTAGACTCGATTAGTGGACTTTGTTATACTCGACCAGGGAACTTTGTTATAATCGATCAGGGGATTTTGTTATACTCGACCAGTCGACCTGGGGACTTTGTTATACACGACAATGGGGCTTTGTTATACATGATTAGGGGGCTTTGTTATACTCGATTAGGGGGCTTTGTTATACTCGACCAAGGGACTTTGTTATACTCGATCAATGGGCTTTGTTATACTCGACCAGTCGACCTGGGGACTTTGTTATACTCGAACAGGGGGTTTTGTTATACTCGATTAGGGGGCTTTGTTATACTCGATCAGGGGGCTTTGTTATACTCGGTCAGGGGACTTTCTTATTCTCGATCAGGGGACTTCGTTATACTCGATCAAGGGACTTTGTTAAACTCGATCAGGGGACTTTGTTATACTCGATGAGGGGCCTTTGTTATACTCGGTTAGGGGCATCTGTTGTACTCGATCAGGGGACTCTGTTATACTCCATCAGGGGACTTTGTTACACTCGATCAGTTGCTTTTGTGTATTCTCGAGAAGGGGGCTTTGTTATACTCGATCAGGGGTCTTTGTTATACTCGATCAGGGGACTTTGTTATTCTCTTTTAAGACCTTTGTTATACTCGATCTGGGGCCATTGTTAAACTGTTCAGTGGACTTTGTTATACTCGATCAGGGGAATTTGTCATACTCGATCAGGGGCCTTTGTTAAACTCGATTAGTGCCCTTTGTTATTCTCGATCCGGGGCATTTGTTATACTCTATCATGGGACTTTGTTATACTCGATTAGGGGGCTTTGATATACTCGATCAGGGGACTTTGTTATACTCGATCAGTGACTTTGTTATACTCGATCAGGGGGCTTTGTTATACTCAATGAGGGGACTTTGTTAAACTCGATCAAGGGACTTTGTTATACTCGATCAGGGGGCTTCGTTATACTCGTTAAGGGGACTTTGTTATACTCGATCAGGGGACTTTGCAATACTCGATCAGGACTTTGTTATACTCGATCAGTGGCTTTGTTAATCTCGATCAGAGGACTTTGTTATACTCGATCAGGGGACTTTGTTATACTCGAGCAGGGTTCTTTGTTATACTCGATCTTGGGATTTTGTTATACTCAATCAGGGGACTTTGTTATACTCGATGAGCGGAATTTTTTATACTCGATTAGGGGCCTTTGTTATACTCGATCAGGGGCTTTGTTATACTCGATCAACGGGCTTTGTTATACTCGATCAGGGGACTTTGTTATTCACGATCACGGGAATTTGTTATACTCGATCCAGGGACTTTGTTATACTCGATCAGGGGACTTTGTTATACTCGATGAGTGGACTTTCTTATACTCGATGAGGGGGCTTTATTATACTCGATCAGGGGGCTTTGTTATACTCAATCAGGGGACTTTGTTATTTTCGATCAGGTGACTTTGTTTTCCTCAATCAGGGGACTTTGTTATACTTGATAATGGGACTGTGTTATAATCGATGAGGAAGCTTTGTTATACTCGATCAGGGGACATTGTTATTCTCGATCAGGGGAATTTGTTTTACTCGATCAGGGGACTTTGTTATACTCGATAAGAGGACTTTGTTATACTCGATCAGTGTTCTTTGTTATACTCGATCAGGGGGCTTTGTTATACTCGATCAACGGACTTTGTTATACTCGATCAGGGGATTTTGTTATACTCGACCAGGGGACTTTGATATACTCGATCATGGGACTTTGTTATACTCGATCAGGGGACTTTGTTAAACTCGAATTGTAATT
Source organism: Homarus americanus (assembly GCF_018991925.1). NCBI lineage: Eukaryota > Metazoa > Arthropoda > Malacostraca > Decapoda > Nephropidae > Homarus > Homarus americanus. Next base: position 11,371 of record NW_024733809.1, read on the forward strand.
TTTATACTCGATGAGGAGGCTTTGTTATACCTGATAAGGACTTGCTAAACCCGATCAGGGGAGTTTGTTGTACTCAATCAGGGACTTTGTTATTCTCGATCAGGTGACTTTGTAAACTCGATCAGAGGACTTTCTTATACTCGATCAGGGGCCTTTATTATACTCGATCAGGGGGCTTTGTTATACTCAATCAGGGGACTTTGTTATTTTCGATCAGGTGACTTTGTTTTCCTCGATCAGGGGACTTTGTTATACTTGATAATGGGACTTTGTTATAATCGATGAGGAAGCTTTGTTATACTCGATCAGGGGACATTGTTATTCTCGATCAGGGGACTTTGTTATACTCGATCAAGGAACTTTGTTATACTCGATCAGGAGACTTTGTTATACTCGATCTGGAGGCTTTGTTATACTCGATAAGGGGACCTTGTTATACTCCACCAGGGAACTTTGTTGTTCTCGACCAGGGAACTTTGTTATACTCGATAAAAGGACTTTGTTATACTCGATCAGGGGACTTTGTTATACTCGATAAAAGAACTTTGTTATACTCGATCAGGGGACTTTGTTATACTCGATAAAAGGACTTTGTTATATTCGATCAGGAGACTTTGCTATACTCGATCAGGGGACTTTGTTATACTCGATCAGGGGCTTTTGTTATACTCAAATAGGGGACTTTGTTGTACTCGATCAGTGGGTTTTGTTATACTCGATCAGGGGCATTGTTATACTCATTGAGGGGGCTTTGTTATACTCTACCAGGGGACTTTGTATTACTCGATCAGGGGGCTTTGTTATACTCGATCAGGGGCTTTGTTATACTCGATCAGGGGGCTTTGTTATACTCGATCAGGGGACTTTGTTATATTCGATCAGGGGACTTTGTATATACCCGACTAGGTGATTTTGTTAAGCTCGATCAGGGGCCTTTGTTATACTCGATCAGGTGACTTTGTTGTACTCGACCAGGAGACTTTGCTATACTCAATGTGGGGCTTTTCTTATACTCGAGTAGGGGACGTTGTTATACTCGATGAGGGGCCTTTGTTATACTCGATCAGGGACATTTGTTATACTCGATCAGGGGACTTTGATACTCTCGATCAGGGGACTTTGTTGTACTCGATCAGGTGACTTTGTTGTTCTCGACCAGGAGACTTTGTTATACTCAATGTGGGGCTTTTCTTATACTCGATTAGGGGACGTTGTTATACTCGATGAGGGGCCTTTGTTATACTCGATCAGGGACATTTGTTATACTCGATCAGGGGACTTTGTTAAACTCGATCAGGGGACTTTGTTATACTCGATCAGGGTGCTTTGTTATACTCTATAAGGGGACTTTGTTATACTCGATCAGGGGAGTTTGTTATACTCGACTCAGGGACTTCTTACACTATCATCAGGGTTCTTATACTCAATCAGGGACGTTGTTATTTCGATCAGGTGACTTTGTTTTACCTGATCAGAGACTTGTTATACTTGACAGGGACTTTTGTTATACCTCGATGAGGGCCTTGTTATACTCGATCAGGGACATTTGTTATACTCGATCAGGGACTTTGTTAAACCCGATCAGGGACTGTGTTATAACTCGATCAGGTTGCTTGTTATACTTGATAAGGGCTTTGTTATACTCGATCAGGGGAGTTTGTTATTCGATCATAGGACATTCTTCTACTCGATGAGGGGCCTTTGTTATACACGTCAGGTGGTTTTGTTATACTAAATCAGGGACGTTGTTATTTTGATCAGGTGACTTTGTTTTACTCGATCAGGGACTTTGTTATACTTGATAAGGGACTTTGTTATACCGATGAGGGGCCTTGTTATACTCGATCAGGACATTTGTTATACTCGATCAGGGGACTTTGTTTAAACCCGACCAGGGACTTTGTTATACTCGATCAGGGTGCTTTGTTAACTCGATAAGGGACTTTTGTTATACTCGATCAGGAGTTTGTTATACTCGATCATAGGACTTTCTTATACTCGATCAGCCTTTGTTATACACTATCAGGGTTTTGTTATACTCAATCAGGGACGTTGTTATTTTCGATCAGGTGACTTTGTTTTACTCGATCAGGGACTTTGTTATACTTGATAAGGACTTTGTTATACTCGATGAGGAAGCTTGTTATACTCGATCAGGGACTTTTTTATTCTTGATCAGGGTCTTCGTTTTACTCGATCAAGGGACTTTGTTAAACTCGATCAGGAACTTTGTTAGACTCGATTAGTGGACTTTGTTATACTCGACCAGGAGCTTTGTTATAATCGATCAGGGATTTTGTTATACTCGACCAGTCGAACTGGGGACTTTGTTATACACGACAATGGGGCTTTGTTATACATGATTAGGGGCTTTGTTATACCTGATTAGGGGCATTGTTATACTCGACCAAGGGACTTTGTTATACTCGATCAATGGCTTTGTTATACTCGACCAGTCGACCTGGGGACTTTGTTATACCTCGAACAGGGGCTTTGTTATACTCGATTAGGGGCTTTGTTATACTCTGATCAGGGGCTTTGTTATACTCGATCAGGGACTTTCTTATTCTCGATCAGGGACTTCTGTTATACTCGATAAGGGACTTTGTTATACTGATCAGGGACTTTTGCAAATACTCGATCAGGGACTTTGTTATACTCGATCAGTGACTTTGTTAAACCTCGATCAGAGGACTTGTTATACTCGATCAGGGGACTTGTTATACTCGAGCAGCGTTCATTGTTATACTCGATCTTGGATTTTGTTATACTCAATCAGGGACTTTGTTATACCCGATGAGCGGAATTTGTTATACTCGATTAGGGCCTATTTATACTCGATCAGGGCTTTGTTAAACTCGATCAGGGGGCTTGTTATACTCGATCAACGGGCTTTGTTATACTCGATCAGGGGACTTTGTTATTCACGATCACGGAATTAGTTATACTCGATCCATGGACTTTGTTATACCTGATCTGGGGCTTTGTTATACTCGATCAGGGACTTTGTTATACCTCGATCAGGGACTTTGCTATACTCGATGAGTGGAATTTATACTCGATGAGGGGCTTATTATACTCGATCAGGGGCTTTGTTATACTCAATCAGGGACTTTTTATTTTCGATCAGGTGACTTTGTTTTTCCTCGATCAGGGACTTTGTTATACTTGATAATGGGACTTTGTTATAATCGATGAGGAAGCTTTGTTATACTCGATCAGGGACATTGTTATTCTCGATCAGGAATTTGTTTTACCCGATCAGGGTACTTTGTTATACTCGATAAGAGGACTTTGTTATACCCGATCAGTGTTCTTTGTTATACTCGATCAGGGGGTTTTTGTTTACTCGATCAACGGGCTTGTTATACTCGATCAGGGATTTTGTTATACTCGACCAGGACTTTGATATACCTCGATCATGGGACTTTGTTATACTCGATCAGGGACTTTGTTAAACTCGATTAGGGACTTTTTATACTCGATGAGGAGGCTTTGTTATACTCGATAAGGGACCTGTTATACTCGATCAGGGAGTTTGTTATACTCAATCAGGGACTTTGTTATACTCGATCAGGTGACTTTGTTAACTCGATCAGAGCACTTTCTTATACTCGATCAGGGGCCTTTATTATACTCGATCAGGGGCTTTGTTAAACTCAATCAGGGACTTTGTTATTTTCGATCAGGTGACTTTGTTTTCCTCGATCAGGGGACTTTGTTATACTTGATAATGGGACTTTGTTATAATCGATGAGGAAGCTTTGTTATACTCGACCAGGGGACATTGTTATTCTCGATCAGGGGAATTTGTTTTACTCGATCAGGGGACTTTGTTATACTCGATAAGAGGACTTTGTTATACTCGATCAGTGTTCTTTGTTATATTCCATCTTGGGACTTTGTTATACTCGATAAGGAGCCTTTGTTATACTTGATCAGAGAGCTTTATTCTTCTCAATCAGGGGCCTTTGTTATTCTCGATCAGGGGATTTTGTTATACTCGACCAGGGGACTTTGTTATACTCGATCAGGGGAGTTTGTTATACTCAACCAGGGGACTTTCTTATACTCGATCAGGGTACTTTCTTATACTCGATCAAGGGACTTTGTTATACTCGATCAGTCGACTTTGTTATACTCGATAAGGGGACTTTCTTATACTCGACCAGGGGACTTTGTTATACTCGATCAGGGGCCTTTGTTAAACTCGAATAGTGCCCTTTGTTATTCTCGATCAGGGGCATTTGTTATACTCTATCATGGGACTTTGTTATACTCGATTAGGGGACATTGATATACTCGATCAAGGGACTTTGTTATACTCGATCAGTGTTCTTTGTTATACTCGATCAGGGGGCTTTGTTATACTCGATCAACGGGCTTTGTTATACTCGATCAGGGGATTTTGTTATACTCGACCAGGGGACTTTGATATACTCGATCATCGGACTTTGTTATACTCGATCAGGGGACTTTGTTAAACTCGATCAGGGGACTTTTTTATACTCGATGAGGAGGCTTTGTTATACTCGATAAGGGGACTTTGTTATACTCGATCAGGGGAGTTTGTTATACTCAATCAGGGACTTTGTTATACTCGATCAGGTGACTTTGTTAACTCGATCAGAGGACTTTCTTATACTCGATCAGGGGCCTTTATTATACTCGATCAGGGGGCTTTGTTATACTCAATCAGGGGACTTTGTTATTTTCGATCAGGTGACTTTGTTTTCCTCGATCAGGGGACTTTCTTTTACTTGATAATGGGACTTTGTTATAATCGATGAGGAAGCTTTGTTATACTCGATCAGGGGACATTGTTATTCTCGATCAGGGGAATTTGTTTTACTCGATCAGGGGACTTTGTTATACTCGATAAGAGGACTTTGTTATACTCGATGAGTGTTCTTTGTTATATTCCATCTTGGGACTTTGTTATACTCGATAAGGAGCCTTTGTTATACTTGATCAGGGAGCTTTATTCTTCTCAATCAGGGGCCTTTGTTATACTCGATCAGGGGATTTTGTTATACTCGACCAGGGGACTTTGTTATACTCGATCAGGGGAGTTTGTTATACTCAACCAGGGGACTTTCTTATACTCGATCAGGGTACTTTCTTATACTCGATCAAGGGACTTTGTTATACTCGATCAGTCGACTTTGTTATACTCGATAAGGGGACTTTCTTATACTCGACCAGGGACTTTGTTATACTCGATCAGGGGCCTTTGTTAAACTCGATTAGTGCCCTTTGTTATTCTCGATCAGGGGCATTTGTTATACTCTATCATGGGACTTTGTTATACTCGATTAGGGGACTTTGATATACTCGATCAGGGGACTTTGTTATACTCGATCAGTGACTTTGTTATACTCGATCAAGGGGCTTTGTTATACTCAATCAGGGGACTTTGTTAAACCCGATCAGGGACTTGTTATACTCGATCAGGGGCTTTAAGTTATACTCGCTGATAAGGGGACTTTGTTATACTCGATCAGGGGACTTTGCAATACTCGATCAGGGACTTTGTTATACTCGATCAGTGACTTTGTTAAACTCGATCAGAGGACTTTGTTATACTCGATCAAGGGACTTTGTTATACTCGAGCAGGGTTCTTTGTTATACTCGATCTTGGGATTTTGTTATACTCAATCAGGGGACTTTGTTATACTCGATGAGCGGAATTTGTTATACTCGATTAGGGGCCTTTGTTATACTCGATCAGGGGCTTTGTTATACTCGATCAGGGGGCTTTGTTATACTCGATGAACGGGCTTTGTTTTACTCGATCAGGGGACTTTGTTATTCACGATCACGGGAATTTGTTATACTCGATCCAGGGACTTTGTTATACTCGATCAGGGGCTTTGTTATACTCGTTCAGGGGACTTTGTTATACTCGATCAGGGGACTTTGTTATACTCGATGAGTGGACTTTCTTATACTCGATGAGGGGGCTTTATTATACTCGATCAGGGGGCTTTGTTATACTCAATCATGGGACTTTGTTATTTTCGATCCGGTGACTTTGTTTTCCTCGATCAGGGGACTTTGTTATACTTGATAATGGGACTTTGTTATAATCGATGAGGAAGCTTTGTTATACTCGATCAGGGGACATTGTTATTCTCGATCAGGGGAATTTGTTTTACTCGATCAGGGGACTTTGTTATACTCGATAAGAGGACTTTGTAATACTCGATCAGTGTTCTTTTTTATACTCGATCAGGGGGCTTTGTTATACTCGATCAACGGGCTTTGTTATACTCGATCAGGGGATTTTGTTATACTCGACAAGGGAACTTTGATATACTCGATCATGGGACTTTGTTATACTCGATCAGGGGACTTTGTTAAACTCGATCAGGGGACTTTTTTATACTCGATGAGGAGGCTTTGTTATACTCGATAAGGGGACTTTGTTATACTCGATCAGGAGAGTTTGTTATACTCAATCAGGGACTTCGTTATACTCGACCAGGTGACTTTGTTAACTCGATCAGAGGACTTTCTTATACTCGATTAGGGGCCTTTATTATACTCGATCAGGGGGCTTTGTTATACTCAATCAGGGGACTTTGTTATTTTCGATCAGGTGACTTTGTTTTCCTCGATCAGGGGACTTTGTAATACTTGATAATGGGACTTTGTTATAATCGATGAGGAAGCTTTGTTATACTCGATCAGGGGACATTGTTATTCTCGATCAGGGGAATTTGTTTTACTCGATCAGAGGACTTTGTTATACTCGATAAGAGGACTTTGTTATACTCGATCAGTGTTCTTTGTTATATTCCATCTTGGGACTTTGTTATACTCGATAAGGAGGCTTTGTTATACTTGATCAGGGAGCTTTATTCTTCTCAATCAGGGGCCTTTGTTATACTCGATCAGGGGATTTTGTTATACTCGACCAGGGGACTTTGTTATACTCGATTAGGGGAGTTTGTTATACTCAACCAGGGCACTTTCTTATACTCGATCAGGGTACTTTCTTATACTCGATCAAGGGACTTTGTTATACTCGATCAGTCGACTTTGTTATACTCGATAAGGGGACTTTCTTATACTCGACCAGGGGACTTTGTTATACTCGATCAGGGGACTTTGTTATACTCGATTAGGGGACTTTGTTATACTCGATCAGGGGACGTTATTATACTCGACCAGTCGACCTGGGGACTTTGTTATACTCGACAAGGGGGCTTTGTGATACTCGATTAGGGGGCTTTGTTATACTCGAACAGTCAACCTGCGGACTTTCTTATACTCGACAAGGGGGCTTTGTTATACTCGATTAAAGGGGCTTCATTATACTCGATTAGGGGCTTTGTTATACTAGACCAGTCGACACCGAGGACTTTGTATACTCGACAACGGGGGCTTTATTTATACTCGATTAGGGGCTGTTATGCTCGATGAGGGAGCTCTGTTTTACTCGACCAGGTGACTATGTTATACTCGATCAGCAGACTTGTTACAGCCGACCCAGAAGAACTTTGTTATGCTCGACAAGGGGGCTGTTATATACTCGATTTGAAATTTATTTATGCTCGATCAGGGACTTTGTATATAGTCGATCAGGGCCTTTGTTATTCAGTGAGAACTTCTTATACTCGATGTAGGGACTTTGTTATACGCGATAGAGAACTTTATTATACTCTTTCAGGGCTTTGTTATACTCGATCAGGGGACTTTGTTATACTCGATCCAGGGGCCTTTATTATACTCAGTTAGAGGCATCTGTTGTACTCGATCAGGGGACTCTGTTATATTCGATCAGTGAGCTTTGTTTATACTCGATCCAGGGGCCGCTGTTATACTCAAACGGGGGGCTGTTGTACTCGATCAGAGCTTTGTTATACTCGATCAGTGGACTTTGTAATACTCTTTTGGGACCTTTGGTATACTCGATCAGGGACCTTTGTTACACACTCGTTCAGTGGACTTTGTTGTGCGATCAGGGGACATTGTTATGCTCGATCAGGGCCTTTGTTAAGCTCGATCAGGGCTTTGTTGGCCCTATGATCAAGGCATTTGTTATACTCTATCATGGGACTGTTATACTCAGTGCGAGGACTTTGATATTCTCGATCATAGGAATTTGTTATACTCGATCGAGGGGACTTTATTCGGCGCTCAATCAGGACACATACTCGATGAGGAGGCTTTGTTTATACTCGATAGGGGACTTTGTTATACTCGATCGGGGAGTTTGTTATGCTCAATCCCAGGGACTTTGTTATACTCGATCAGGTGACTTTGCATTAACTCGATCAGAGGACTCTTATACTCGATCAGGTACTTTCTTATACTCGATCAGGGGCGCTGTTATACTCGATCAGGGGAAGCTGCTATACTCAATGGGGGACTTTGTTATTTTTCGATCAGGTGAGGCTTTTTTGCTCGATCAGGGTTTCGCCATGATAAGGGGACTTTGTTATACTCGATGGGGAAGCTTTGTTATACTCGATCCAGAACTTTGTTATTCTCGATCAGGGAATTTGTTTTGCCTCGAGCAGGGACTTTGTTATACTCGATAAGAGGACTTTGTTATACTCGATCAGTGTTCAGCATTATACTCCATCTTGGGACTTTGTTATATACTTGATAAAGACGCTGTTATATACTTGATCAGGAGCTTTATTCTTCAATCGGGGACTTTGTTATACTCGATTAGGGGAGTTTGTTATACTCAACCAGGGCACTTTCTTATACTCGATCAGGGTACTTTCTTATACTCGATCAAGGGACTTTGTTATACTCGATCAGTCGACTTTGTTATACTCGATAAGGGGACTTTCTTATACTCGACCAGGGGACTTTGTTATACTCGATCAGGGGACTTTGTTATACTCGATTAGGGGACTTTGTTATACTCGATCAGGGGACTTTATTATACTCGACCAGTCGACCTGGGGACTTTGTTATACTCGACAAGGGGGCTTTGTGATACTCGATTAGGGGGCTTTGTTATACTTGAACAGTCAACCTGCGGACTTTCTTATACTCGACAAGGGGGCTTTGTTATACTCGATTAGGGGGCTTTGTTATACTCGATTAGGGGGCTTTGTTATACTAGACCAGTCGACCTGAGGACTTTGTTATACTCGAAAACGGGGCTTTGTTATACTCGATTAGGGGGCTTTGTTATACTCGATCAGGGGGCTCTGTTTTACTCGACCAGGTGACTATGTTATACTCGATCAGCGGACTTTGTTACACTTGACCAGAGGACTTTGTTATGCTCGACAAGGGAGCTTTGTTATACTCGATTTGGTGAATTTGTTATGCTCGATCAGGGGACTTTGTATATAGTCGATCAGAGGCCTTTGTTATTCTCGGTGAGGGGAATTTCTTATACTCGATGTGGGGACTTTGTTATACGCGATGAGGGGGCTTTATTATACTCTTTCAGGGGCTTTGTTATACTCGATCAGGGGACTTTGTTATACTCGATCAGGGGCCTTTGTTATACTCGGTTAGGGGCATCTGTTGTACTCGATCAGGGGACTCTGTTATATTCGATGAGGGGACTTTGTTATACTCGATCAGGGGCCTTTGTTATACTCGAGCAGGGGGCTTTGTTATACTCGATCAGGGAGCTTTGTTATACTCGATCAGGGGACTTTGTTATACTCTTTTAGGGACCTTTGTTATACTCGATCAGGGACCTTTGTTACACTCGTTCAGTGGACTTTGTTGTACTCGATCAGGGGCCTTTGTTAAACTCGATCAGGGGCCTTTGTTATTCTCGATCAAGGGCATTTGTTATACTCTATCATGGGACTTTGTTATACTCGATTAGGGGACTTTGATATACTCGATCATGGGACTTTGTTATACTCGATCAGGGGACTTTGTTAAACTCGATCAGGGGATTTTTTTATACTCGATGAGGAGGCTTTGTTATACTCGATAAGGGGACTTTGTTATACTCGATCAGGGGAGTTTGTTATACTCAATCAGTGACTTTGTTTTACTCGATCAGGTGACTTTGTTAACTCGATCAGAGGACTTTCTTATACTCGATCAGGGGCCTTTGTTATACTCGATCAGGGTGCTTTGTTATACTCAATCAGGGGACTTTGTTATTTTCGATCAGGTGAGTTTGTTTTACTCGATCAGGGGACTTTTTTATACTTGATAAGGGGACTTTGTTATACTCGATGAGGAAGCTTTGTTATACTCGATCAGGAGACTTTGTTATACTCGATCTGGAGGCTTTGTTATACTCGATAAGGGGACCTTGTTATACTCCACCAGGGAACTTTGTTGTACTCGATCAGGGAACTTTGTTACACTCGATAAAAGGACTTTGTTATACTCGATCAGGGGACTTTGTTATACTCGATAAAAGAACTTTGTTATACTCGATCAGGGGACTTTGTTATACTCGATAAAAGGACTTTGTTATATTCGATCAGGAGACTTTGCTAAACTCGATCAGGGGACTTTGTTATACTCGATCAGGGGCTTTTCTTATACTCAAATAGGGGACTTTGTTGTACTCGATCAGTGGGTTTTGTTATACTCGATCAGGGGCATTGTTATACTCATTGAGTGGGCTTTGTTATACTCGACCAGGGGGCTTTGTAATACTCGATCAGGGGGCTTTGTTATACTCGATCAGGAGCTTTGTTATACTCGATGAGGGGGCTTTGTTATACTCGATCAGAGGACTTTGTTATATTCGATCAGGGGACTTTGTATATACCCGACTAGGTAATTTTGTTAAGCTCGATCAGGGGCCTTTGTTATACTCGATCAGGTGACTTTGTTGTACTCGACCAGGAGACTGTGCTGTACTCAATGTGGGGCTTTTCTTATACTCGATTAGGGGACGTTGTTATACTCGATGAGGGGCCTTTGTTATACTCGATCAGGGACATTTGTTATACTCGATCAGGGGACTTTGATACTCTCGATCAGGGGACTTTGTTGTACTCGATCAGGGTTCTTTCTTATTCTCGATCAAGGGACTTTGTTATTCTCGATCGGGAGACTTTGTTATACTCGATAAGGGGACTTTGTTATACTCAACCAGGGGACTTTGTTAAACTCGATCAGGGGACTTTGTTATACTCGATTAGGGGATTTTGTTATACTCGACCAGGGAACTTTGTTATACTCTACCAGTCGACAAGGGGACTTTGTTATACTCGACAAGGGGACTTTGTTATACTCGATTAGGGAGCTTTGTTATACCCGAACAGTCGACCTGGAGACTTTGTTATACTCGACAAGGGGGCTTTCTTATACTCGATTAGGGAGCTTTGTTATACTCGATTAGGTGGCTTTGTTATACTCGACCAGGGGACTTTGTTATACTCGATCAATGGGCTTTGTTATACTCGACCAATCGACCTGGGGACTTTGTTATACTCGACAAGGGAGCTTTGTTATACTCGATTAGGAGGCTTTTTTATACTCGATCAGCGGACTTTGTTATACTCGACCAGGGGACTATGTTCTACTCGATCAGCGGACTTTGTTACACTCGACCAGAGGACTTTGTTATACTCATCAAGGGGGCTTTGTTATACTCGATTAGGCGCCTTTGTTATGCTCGATCGGGGGACTTTGTATAAACTCGATCAGAGGCCTTTGTTATACTCGATGAGGGGACTTTGAATAACGCGATCAGGGGACTTTGTTATTCTCGATCATTGGACTTTGTTATCCTCGATCAGGGGACTTTGTTATACTTGACCAGAGGACTTTGTTATGCTCGACAAGGGGGCTTTGTTATACTCGATTTGGGGAATTTGTTATGCTCGATCAGGGGACTTTGTATATAGTCGATCAGAGGCCTTTGTTATTCTCGGTGAGGGGACTTTCTTATACTCGATGTGGGGACTTTGTTATACGCCATGAGGGGGCTTTATTATACTCTTTCATGGGCTTTGTTATACGCGATCAGAGGACTTTGTTATACTCGATCAGGGGCCTTTGTTTTACTCGGTTAGGGGCATCTGTTGTACTCGATCAGGGGACTCTGTTATATTCGATCAGGGGACTTTGTTATACTCGATCAGGGGCCTTTGTTATACTCGAGCAGGGGGCTTTGTTATACTCGATCAGGGGGCTTTGTTATACTCTTTTAGGGACGTTTGTTATACTCGATCAGGGGCCTTTGTTACACTCGTTCAGTGGACTTTGTTGTACTCGATCAGGGGACAGTGTTATACTCGATCAGGGGCCTTTGTTAAACTCGATCAGGGGCCTTGGTTATTCTCGATCAAGGGCATTTGTTATACTCTATCATGGGACTTTGTTATACTCGATTAGGGGACTTTGATATACTCGATCATGGGACTTTGTTATACTCGATCAGGGGACTTTGTTAAACTCGATCAGGGGACTTTTTTATACTCGATGAGGAGGCTTTGTTATACTCGATAAGGGGACTTTGTTATACTCGATCAGGGGAGTTTGTTATACTCAATCAGGGACTTTGTTATACTCGATCAGGTGACTTTGTTAACTCGATCAGAGGACTTTCTTATACTCGATCAGGGGCCTTTGTTATACTCGATCAGGGGGCTTTGTTATACTCAATCAGGGGACTTTGTTATTTTCGATCAGGTGAGTTTGTTTTACTCGATCAGGGGACTTTGTTATACATGATAAGGGGACTTTGTTATACTCGATGAGGAAGCTTTGTTATACTCGATCAGGAGACTTTGTTATTCTCGATCATGGGACTTTGTTATACTCGATCAAGGAACTTTGTTATACTCGATCAGGAGACTTTGTTATACTCGATCTGGAGGCTTTGTTATACTCGATAAGGGGACCTTGTTATACTCCACCAGGGAACTTTGTTGTACTCGACCAGGGAACTTTGTTATACTCGATAAAAGGACTTTGTTATACTCGATCAGGGGACTTTGTTATACTCGATAAAAGAACTTTGTTATACTCGATCAGGGGACTTTGTTATACTCGATAAAAGGAATTTGTTATATTCGATCAGGAGACTTTGCTATACTCGATCAGGGGACTTTGTTATACTCGATCAGGGGCTTTTGTTATACTCAAATAGGGGACTTTGTTGTACTCGATCAGTGGGTTTTGTTATACTCGATCTGGGGCATTGTTATACTCATTGAGGGGGCTTTGTTATACTCGACCAGGGGGCTTTGTATTACTCGATCAGGGGGCTTTGTTATACTCGATCAGGGGCTTTGTTATACTCGATCAGGGGGCTTTGTTATACTCGATCAGGGGACTTTGTTATATTCGATCAGGGGACTTTGTATTTACCCGACTAGGTGATTTTGTTAAGCTCGATCAGGGGCCTTTGTTATACTCGATCAGGTGACTTTGTTGTACTCGACCAGGAGACTTTGCTATACTCAATGTGGGGCTTTTCTTATACTCGATTAGGGGACGTTGTTATACTCGATGAGGGGCCTTTGTTATACTCGATCAGGGACATTTGTTATACTCGATCAGGGGACTTTGATACTCTCGATCAGGGGACTTTGTTGTACTCGATCAGGTGACTTTCTTGTTCTCGACCAGGAGACTTTGTTATACTCAATGTGGGGCTTTTCTTATACTCGATTAGGGGACGTTGTTATACTCGATGAGGGGCCTTTGTTATACTCGATCAGGGACATTTGTTATACTCGATCAGGGGACTTTGTTAAACTCGATCAGGGGACTTTGTTATACTCGATCAGGGTGCTTTGTTATACTCTATAAGGGGACTTTGTTATACTCGATCAGGGGAGTTTGTTATACTCGATCATAGGACTTTCTTATACTCGATCAGGGGCCTTTGTTATACACTATCAGGGGGTTTTGTTATACTCAATCAGGGGACGTTGTTATTTTCGATCAGGTGACTTTGTTTTACTCGATCAGGGGACTTTGTTATACTTGATAAGGGGACTTTGTTATACTCGATGAGGAAGCTTTGTTATACTCGATCAGGGGACTTTCTTATTCTTGATCAGGGGTCTTCGTTATACTCGATCAAGGGACTTTGTTAAACTCGATCAGGGAACTTTGTTAGACTCGATTAGTGGACTTTGTTATACTCGACCAGGGAGCTTTGTTATAATCGATCAGGGGATTTTGTTATACTCGACCAGTCGAACTGGGGACTTTGTTATACACGACAATGGGGCTTTGTTATACATGATTAGGGGGCTTTGTTATACTCGATTAGGGGGCATTGTTATACTCGACCAAGGGACTTTGTTATACTCGATCAATGGGCTTTGTTATACTCGACCAGTCGACCTGGGGACTTTGTTATACTCGAACAGGGGGCTTTGTTATACTCGATTAGGGGGCTTTGTTATACTCGATCAGGGGGCTTTGTTATACTCGATCAGGGGACTTTCTTATTCTCGATCAGGGGACTTCGTTATACTCGATAAGGGGACTTTGTTATGCTCGATCAGGGGACTTTGCAATACTCGATCAGGGACTTTGTTATACTCGATCAGTGACTTTGTTAAACTCGATCAGAGGACTTTGTTATACTCGATCAGGGGACTTTGTTATACTCGAGCAGCGTTCATTGTTATACTCGATCTTGGGATTTTGTTATACTCAATCAGGGGACTTTGTTATACTCGATGAGCGGAATTTGTTATACTCGATTAGGGGCCTATGTTATACTCGATCAGGGGCTTTGTTAAACTCGATCAGGGGGCTTTGTTATACTCGATCAACGGGCTTTGTTATACTCGATCAGGGGACTTTGTTATTCACGATCACGGGAATTAGTTATACTCGATCCAGGGACTTTGTTATACTCGATCTGGGGCTTTGTTATACTCGATCAGGGGACTTTGTTATACTCGATCAGGGGACTTTGTTATACTCGATCAGTGTTCTTTCTTATACTCGATCAGGGGGCTTTGTTATACTCGATCAACGGGCTTTGTTATACTCGATCAGGGGATTTTGTTATACTCGACCAGGGGACTTTGATATACTCGATCATGGGACTTTGTTATACTCGATCAGGGGACTTTGTTAAACTCGATCAGGGGACTTTTTTATACTCGATGAGGAGGCTCTGTTATACTCGATAAGGGGACCTTGTTATACTCGATCAGGGGAGTTTGTTATACTCAATCAGGGACTTTGTTATACTCGATCAGGTGACTTTGTTAACTCGATCAGAGGACTTTCTTATACTCGATCAGGGGCCTTTATTATACTCGATCAGGGGGCTTTGTTATACTTAATCAGGGGACTTTGTTATTTTCGATCAGGTGACTTTGTTTTCCTCGATCAGGGGACTTTGTTATACTTGATAATGGGACTTTGTTATAATCGATGAGGAAGCTTTGTTATACTCGACCAGGGGACATTGTTATTCTCGATCAGGGGAATTTGTTTTACTCGATCAGGGGACTTTGTTATACTCGATAAGAGGACTTTGTTATACTCGATCAGTGTTCTTTGTTATATTCCATCTTGGGACTTTGTTATACTCGATAAGGAGCCTTTGTTATACTTGATCAGGGAGCTTTATTCTTCTCAATCAGGGGCCTTTGTTATTCTCGATCAGGGGATTTTGTTATACTCGACCAGGGGACTTTGTTATACTCGATCAGGGGAGTTTGTTATACTCAACCAGGGGACTTTCTTATACTCGATCAGGGTACTTTCTTATACTCGATCAAGGGACTTTGTTATACTCGATCAGTCGACTTTGTTATACTCGATAAGGGGACTTTCTTATACTCGACCAGGGGACTCCTTATTATACCCGGGATCAGGGCCTTTGTTAAACTCGAATAGTGCCCTTTGTTATTCTCGATCAGGGGCATTTGTTATACTCTATCATGGGACTTTGTTATACTCGATTAGGGGACATTGATATACTCGATCAAGGGACTTTGTTATACTCGATCAGTGTTCTTTGTTATACTCGATCAGGGGGCTTTGTTATACTCGATCAACGGGCTTTGTTATACTCGATCAGGGGATTTTGTTATACTCGACCAGGGGACTTTGATATACTCGATCATGTGACTTTGTTATACTCGATCAGGGGACTTTGTTAAACTCGATCAGGGGACTTTTTTATACTCGATGAGGAGGCTTTGTTATACTCGATAAGGGTACTTTGTTATACTCGATCAGGGGAGTTTGTTATACTCAATCAGGGACTTTGTTATACTCGATCAGGTGACTTTGTTAACTCGATCAGAGGACTTTCTTATACTCGATCAGGGGCCTTTATTATACTCGATCAGGGGGCTTTGTTATACTCAATCAGGGGCCTTTGTTATACTCGATCAGGGGACTTTGTTATACTCGATCAGGGTACTTTCTTATACTCGATCAATGGACTTTGTTATACTCGGATCAGTCGACTTTGTTATACTCTGATAAGGGGACTTGCTACCTCGACCAGGGGAATTTGTTATACCGATCAGGGGCCTTTACAACCCGATTAGTGCCCTTTGTTATTCTCGATCAGGCATTTGTTATAATTTCATCATGGGACTTTGTTATACTCGATTAGGGGACTTTGTTATACTCGATCAGGGGACTTTGTTATACTCGATCAGTGACTTTGTTATACTCGATCAAGGGGCTTTGTTATACTCAATCAGGGGACTTTGTTAAACTCGATCAGGGGACTTTGTTATACTCGATCAGGGGGCTTTGTTATACTCGATAAGGGGACTTTGTTATACTCGATCAGGGGACTTTGCAATACTCGATCAGGGACTTTGTTATACTCGATCAGTGACTTTGTTAAACTCGATCAGAGGACTTTGTTATACTCGATCAGGGGACTTTGTTATACTCGAGCAGGGTTCTTTGTTATACTCGATCTTGGGATTTTGTTATACTCAATCAGGGGACTTTGTTATACTCGATGAGCGGAATTTGTTATACTCGATTAGGGGCCTTTGTTATACTCGATCAGGGGCTTTGTTATACTCGATCAACGGGCTTTGTTATACTCGATCAGGGGACTTTGTTATTCACGATCACGGGAATTTGTTATACTCGATCCAGGGACTTTGTTATACTCGATCAGGGGACTTTGTTATACTCGATGAGTGGACTTTCTTATACTCGATGAGGGGGCTTTATTATACTCGATCAGGGGGCTTTGTTATACTCAATCAGGGGACTTTGTTATTTTCGATCAGGTGACTTTGTATTCCTCGATCAGGGGACTTTGTTATACTTGATAATGGGACTGTGTTATAATCGATGAGGAAGCTTTGTTATACTCGATCAGGGGACATTGTTATTCTCGATCAGGGGAATTTGTTTTACTCGATCAGGGGACTTTGTTATACTCGATAAGAGGACTTTGTTATACTCGATCAGTGTTCTTTGTTATACTCGATCAGGGGGCTTTGTTATACTCGATCAACGGACTTTGTTATACTCGATCAGGGGATTTTGTTATACTCGACCAGGGGACTTTGATATACTCGATCATGGGACTTTGTTATACTCGATCAGGGGACTTTGTTAAACTCGATCAGGGACTTTTTATACTCGATGAGGAGGCTTTGTTATACTCGATCCAGGGACTTTGTTATACTCGATCAGGGGACTTTGTTATACTCGATCAGAGGACTTTCTTATACTCGATCAGGGGCCTTTGTTATACTCGATCAGGGGGCTTTGTTATACTCAATCAGGGGACTTTGTTATTTTCGATCAGGTGAGCTTGTTTTACTCGATCAGGGGACTTTGTTATACTTGATAAGGGGACTTTGTTATACTCGATGAGGAAGCTTTGTTATACTCGATCAGGAGACTTTGTTATTCTCGATCAGGGGAATTTGTTTTACTCGAGCAGGGGACTTTGTTATACTCGATAAGAGGACTTTGTTATACTCGATCAGTGTTCTTTGTTATACTCCATCTTGGGACTTTGTTATACTTGATAAGGAGCCTTTGTTATACTTGATCAGGGAGCTTTATTCTTCTCAATCAGGGGCCTTTGTTATACTCGATCAGGGGATATTGTTATACTCGACCAGGGGACTTTGTTATACTCGATCAGGGTACTTTCTTATACTCGATCATGGGACTTTGTTATACTCGATCAGTTGACTTTGTTATACTCGATAAGGGGACTTTCTTATACTCGACCAGGGGACTTAGTTATACTCGATCAGGGGACTTTGTTATACTCGATTAGGGGACTTTGTTATACTCGATCAGGGGACTTTATTATACTCGACCAGTCGACCTGGGGACTTTGTTATACTCGATAAGGGGGATTTGTGATACTCGATTAGGGGTCTTTGTTATACTCGAACAGTCAACCTGCGGACTTTCTTATACTCGACAAGTGGGCTTTGTTATACTCGATTAGGGGGCTTTGTTATACTCGATTAGGGGGCTTTGTTATACTAGACCAGTCGACCTGAGGACTTTGTTATACTCGACAACGGGGCTTTGTTATACTCGATTAGGGGGCTTTGTTATACTCGATCAGGGGGCTCTGTTTTACTCGACCAGGTGACTATGTTATACTCGATCAGCGGACTTTGTTACACTTGACCAGAGGACTTTGTTATGCTCGACAAGGGGGCTTTGTTATACTCGATTTGGGGAATTTGTTATGCTCGATCAGGGGACTTTGTATATAGTCGATCAGAGGCCTTTGTTATTCTCGGTGAGGGGACTTTCTTATACTCGATGTGGGGACTTTGTTATACGCGATGAGGGGGCTGTATTATACTCTTTCAGGGGCTTTGTTATACTCGATCAGGGGACTTTGTTATACTCGATCAGGGGCCTTTGTTATACTCGGTGAGGGGTATCTGTTGTACTCGATCAGGGGACTCTGTTATATTCGATCAGGTGACTTTGTTATACTCGATCAGGGGCCTTTGTTATACTCGAGCAGGGGGCTTTGTTATACTCGATCAGGGGGCTTTGTTATACTCGATCAGTGGACTTTGTAATACTCTTTTAGGGACCTTTGTTATACTCGATCAGGGACCTTTGTTACACTCGTTCAGTGGACTTTGTTGTACTCGATCAGGGGACATTGTTATACTCGATCAGGGGCCTTTGTTAAACTCGATCAGGGGCCTTTGTTATTCTCGATCAAGGGCATTTGTTATACTCTATCATGGGACTTTGTTATACTCGATTAGGGGACTTTGATATTCTCGATCATGGGACTTTGTTATACTCGATCAGGGGACTTTGTTAAACTCGATCAGGGGACTTTTTTATACTCGATGAGGAGGCTTTGTTATACTCGATAAGGGGACTTTGTTATACTCGATCAGGGGAGTTTGTTATACTCAATCAGGGACTTTGTTATACTCGATCAGGTGACTTTGTTAACTCGATCAGAGGACTTTCTTATACTCGATCAGAGACTTTCTTATACTCGATCAGGGGCCTTTGTTATACTCGATCAGGGGGCTTTGTTATACTCAATCAGGGGACTTTGTTATTTTCGATCAGGTGAGTTTGTTTTACTCGATCAGGGGACTTTGTTATACTTGATAAGGGGACTTTGTTATACTCGATGAGGAAGCTTTGTTATACTCGATCAGGAGACTTTGTTATTCTCGATCAGGGGAATTTGTTTTACTCGATCAGGGGACTTTGTTATACTCGATAAGAGGACTTTGTTATACTCGATCAGTGTTCTTTGTTATACTTCATCTTGGGACTTTGTTATACTCGATTAGGGGACTTTGATATACTCGATCATGGGACATTGTTATACTCGATCAGGGGACTTTGTTAAACTCGATCAGGGGACTTTTTTATACTCGATGAGGAGGCTTTGTTATACTCGATAAGGGGAGTTTGTTATACTCAATCAGGGACTTTGTTATACTCGATCAGGTGACTTTGTTAACTCGATCAGAGGACTTTCTTGTACTCGATCAGGGGCCTTTATTATACTCGATCAGGGGGCTTTGTTATACTCAATCAGGGGACTTTGTTATTTTCGATCAGGTGACTTTGTTTTCCTCGATCAGGGGACTTTGTTATACTTGATAATGGGACTTTGTTATAATCGATGAGGAAGCTTTGTTATACTCGATTAGGGGACTTTATTATACTCGATAAGAGGACTTTGTTATACTCGATCAGTGTTCTTTGTTATACTCCATCTTGGGACTTTGTTATACTCGATAAGGAGCCTTTGTTATACTTGATCAGGGAGCTTTATTCTTCTCAATCAGGGGCCTTTGTTATACTCGATCAGGGGATATTGTTATACTCGACCAGGGGACTTTGTTATACTCGATCAGGGGACTTTGTTATACTCCACCAGGGGACTTTGTTATACTCGATCAGGGTACTTTCTTATACTCGATCAACAGACTTTGTTATACTCGATCAGTCGACTTTGTTATACTCGATAAGGGGACTTTCTTTTACTCGACCAGGGGACTTTGTTATACTCGATCAGGGGACTTTGTTATACTCGATTAGGGGACTTTGTTATACTCGATAAGGGGACTTTATTATACTCGACCAGTCGACCTGGGGACATTGATATATTCGACAAGGGGGCTTTGTGATACTCGATTAGGGGGCTTTGTAATACTCGAACAGTCAACCTGCGGACTTTCTTATAATCGACAAGGGGGCTTTGTTATACTCGATTAGGGGGCTTTGTTATACTCGATTAGTGGGCTTTGTTATACTAGACCAGTCGACCAGAGGACTTTGTTATACTCGACAACGGGGCTTTGTTATACTCGATTAGGGGGCTTTGTTATACTCGATCAGGGGACTTTGTTTTACTCGATAAAAGAACTTTGTTATACTCGATCAGGGGACTTTGTTATACTCGATAAAAGGACTTTGTTATATTCGATCAAGAGACTTTGCTATACTCGATCAGGGGACTTTGTTATACTCGATCAGGGCTTTTGTTATACTCAAATAGGGGACTTTGTTGTACTCGATCAGTGGGTTTTGTTATACTCGATCAGGGGCATTGTTATACTCATTGAGGGGGCTTTGTTATACTCGACCAGGGGGATTTGTATTACTCGATCAGGGGTCTTTGTTATACTCGATCAGGGGGCTTTGTTATACTCGATCAGGGGACTTTGTTATACTCAATGTGGGGCTTTTCTTATACTCGATTAGGGGACGTTGTTATACTCGATGAGGGGCCTTTGTTATACTCGATCAGGGACATTTGTTATACTCGATCAGGGGACTTTGTTATACTCCACCAGAGGACTTTGTTATACTCGATCAGGGTTCTTTCTTATTCTCGATCAAGGGACTTTGTTATTCTCGATCGGGAGACTTTGTTATACTCGATAAAGGGACTTTGTTATAATCAACCAAGGGACTTTGTTATTCTCGATCAGGGGACTTTGTTATACTCGATTAGGGGATTTTGTTATACTCGACCAGGGAACTTTGTTATACTCGACCAGTCGACAAGGGGACTTTGTTATACTCGATCAGGGGACTTTGCAATAATCGATCAGGGACTTTGTTATACTCGATCAGGGACTTTGTTAAACTCGATCAGAGGACTTTGTTATACTCGATCAGGGGACTTTGTTATACTCGAGCAGGGTTCTTTGTTATACTCGATCTTGGGATTTTGTTATACTCAATCAGGGGACTTTGTTATACCCGATGAGGGGAATTTGTTATACTCGATTAGGGGCCTTTGTTATACTCGATCAGGGGCTTTGTTATACTCGATTAGGGGGCTTTGTTATACTCGATCAACGAGCTTTGTTATACTCGATCAGGGGACTTTGTTATTCACGATCACGGGAATTTGTTATACTCGATCCAGGGACTTTGTTATACTCGATCAGGGGCTTTGTTATACTCGATCAGGGGACTTTGTTATGCTCGATTAGGGGACTTTGTTATACTCGATCAGGGGACTTTGTTTTACTCGATAAAAGAACGTTGTTATACTCGATCAGGGGACTTTGTTATACTCGATAAAAGGACTTTGTTATATTCGATCAAGAGACTTTGCTATACTCGATCAGGGGACTTTGTTATACTCGATCAGGGCTTTTGTTATACTCAAATAGGGGACTTTGTTGTACTCGATCAGTGGGTTTTGTTATACTCGATCAGGGGCATTGTTATACTCATTGAGGGGGCTTTGTTATACTCGACCAGGGGGATTTGTATTACTCGATCAGGGGTCTTTGTTATACTCGATCAGGGGGCTTTGTTATACTCGATCAGGGGACTTTGTTATACTCAATGTGGGGCTTTTCTTATACTCGATTAGGGGACGTTGTTATACTCGATGAGGGGCCTTTGTTATACTCGATCAGGGACATTTGTTATACTCGATCAGGGGACTTTGTTATACTCCACCAGAGGACTTTGTTATACTCGATCAGGGTTCTTTCTTATTCTCGATCAAGGGACTTTGTTATTCTCGATCGGGAGACTTTGTTATACTCGATAAAGGGACTTTGTTATAATCAACCAGGGGGCTTTGTTATTCTCGATCAGGGGACTTTGTTATACTCGATTAGGGGATTTTGTTATACTCGACCAGGGAACTTTGTTATACTCGACCAGTCGACAAGGGGACTTTGTTATACTCGATCAGGGATTCTTGTAACAATCGACTGAAGCATCGATCAGGACTTTTGTTAACCCGGATCAGAGTGATTCTTTGTTATATTTCGATCAGGGGGACTTTGTTATACTGAGCAGGGTTCTTGTTACCGATTCGTGATTTTGTTATACTCAATCAGGACTTTGTTATACCTCGATGAGGGGAATTTGTTATTTCGATTAGGGCCTTTGTTATACCGAGTCAGGGCTTTGTTATACTCTCGATTAGGGGTTTGCTATACTGATCAACGAGCTTTTGTTATACTCGATCAGTAATTTTGTTATTCATTTGATCACGGAATTTGTTATATCGATCCAGGACTTTGGTTAATTTCCGATCAGGGGCTTTGTTATACTCGATCAGGGACTTTGTTATGCTCTCTCGATTAGGGACTTTTGTTATACTCGATCAGGGGATTCTGTTTACTCGATAAAAGAACGTTGTTATACTGATCAGGGGATCTGTTATACTCGATAAAAGGACTTTTGTTATATTCTCGATCAAGAGATTCTTCTTACATAATTTCTATTCGTTATACTCTCGATCAGGGCTTTTTGTTATACTCAAATAGGGACTTTGTTGTAGTCGATCAGTGGGTTTTGTTATACTCGATCAGCATTGTTATACTCATTATACTTTAATCAGGGCTTTTGGTATTACTTCGATCAGGCCTTTGTTATACTCGATCAGGGGCTTTTGTTACCGATCAGGGACTTTGTTATACTCACGGGGCTTTTTTCACTCGATTAGGGGACGTTGTTATACTCGATGAGGCCTTTTGTTATACTCGATCAGGGACATTTGTTACCGATCAGGGATTCTTGTTAGGCTCCACCAGAGGACTTTGTTATACTGATCAGGTTCTTCTTTATTCTCGATCATGACTCGTTATTCTGATCGAGACTTTTTTTATACTGATAAAGGATCTTTGGTTATAATCAACCAAGGACTTGTTTCGATCAGGGACCTTTGTTATACTCGATTAGGATTTGCTTATACTCGACCAGGGAACTTTTGTTATACTCGACCAGTCGACAAGGACTTTGTTATACCTCCGATCAGGGATCTTGCAATAATCGATCAGGGACCCGGTTATACTCGATCAGGACTTGTTAAACTCGATCAGAGGACTTGTTATACTCGATCAGGGACTTGTTATAATGAGCAGGGTCTTTGTTATACTCGATCTTGGGATTTTGTTACTCAATCAGGGGACTTTGTTATACCCGATGAGGGGAATATGTTATACTCGATTAGGGGCCTTGTTATACTCTCGATCAGGGGCTTTCTTTGTTATACCCGATTAGGGGGCTTTGTTATACTCGATCAACGAGCTTTGTTATACCGATCAGGGGATCTTGTTATTCACGATCACGGGAATTTATACCTGATCCAGGACTTCGGTTATACCTGACTCGATCAGGGACTTTGTTATGCTCGATTAGGGGATCTTTTGTTATACTCGGCGAGTGGACTTTTCTTATTGATGAGGGGTTTATTATACCGATCAGGGGCTTGTTATACTCAATCAGGGACTTTGTTATTTTCGATCAGGTGACTTGTTTTCTCGATCAGGGACTTTGTTATATTCTGGATAATGGGATCCTTGTTATAATCGATGAGGAAGCTTTATTATACTCGATCAGGGAGATTGTTATTCTCGATCAGGGAATTTGTTTACCATCAGGGGATCTGTTATACTCGATAAGAGGACTCCCCTGTTATACTCGATCGCGTTCTTTTTGTTATACTCCATCTTGGGATTTTAAGCTATACTCGATAAGGAGCCTTTGGTTATACTTGATCAGGAGCTTATTCTTCTCAATCAGGCCTTGTTATACTCGATCAGGGATATGTTTATACTCGACCAGGGGACTTTTGTTATACTCGACCGACTTTGTTGTACCACCAGGGGACTTTGTTATACTCGATCAGGGTACTTTCACCGATCAAGACTTTGTTATACTTTCGATCAGTCGACTTTGTTATACCTCGATAAGGACTTTTCTTTATACTCGATCAGTGGACTCTTGTTATACCTCAGATTAGGGACTTGTTATTCTCGATCAGGGATCTTATTATATCAATCAGTCGACCTGGGGACTTTGTTATACTCGACAAGGGGGGCTACCGATTAGGGGGCTTTGTTATACTCGAACAGTCAACCTGTGGATCCTTTCTTATACTGACAAAGGGCTTTTGTTATACCTTTATTAGGGGCTTTGTTGTCGGCGAGGGGAATTTGTTATACTCGATTAGGGGCCTTTGTTAGCTCTCGATCAGGGGCTTTGTTATATCGTGATCAGGGGGGCTTTGTTGTACTCGATCAACGGGCTTGTTATACTCGATCAGGGGACTTTGTTATACTCGATGAGTGGACTTTCTATACTGATGAGGGGGCTTATTATACTCGACAAGGGCTTTGTTATACTCAATCAGGGAATTTTATATTTTCGATCAGGTGAATTTGGTTTCCTGATCAGGGGACTTTTGTTACATGATAATGGGACTTTTGTTATAATCGATGAGGAAGCTTTTGTTATACTCAGGGACATTGTTATTCTCGATCAGGGAATTTTGTTTACTCGACAGGGACTTTTGTTACTGATAAGAGGACTTGTTATACTCGATCAGTGTTCTTGTTGGTACTCCATCTTGGGACTTTTGTTATACTCGATATGAGCCTTGTTATACTTAGAGCTTATTCTTCAATCAGGGCCTTTTGTTATACTCGATCAGATATTGTTACATTCATCAGGACTTTGTTATACTCGATCATGGTTATGCCCACCAGGACTTTTGTTATACTGATCAGTACTTTCTTATACTGATCATGGGACTTTTGTTACCGTCGACGGTTATACTGATAAGGACTTTCTTTTTACTGACCAGGGGACTTTGTTATACTCGATTAGGGGACTTTGTTATACCGATCAGGACTTATTACACTTCCCGACCAGTCGACCTGGGATCTCAGAGCTGGCTAATTCCTATTAAGGGTCTTTGTGATACCATTAGGGGCTTTGATATAACGAACAGTCAACCTGCGGATTCTTCTTATACTGACAAGGGGGGCTTGTTATACCTCGATTAGGGGCTTTGTTATACCTCGATTAGGGGCTTTGGTTATACTAGACCAGTCGACCCAGGACTTTGTTATACTCGACAACGGGCTTGTTATACTTTATTAGGGGCTTTTGCTATACTCGATCAGGGGGCTCTGTTTACTCGACCAGGTAGACTATGTTGTCGATCACCCCTGTTACACTTGACCAGAGGACTTGTTATGCTCGACAAGGGGCTTTTGTTATACCTGGGGAATTTGTTGTTTCGATCAGGACTTTGTATAGTCGATCAGAGTGCCTTTGTTATTCTCGGTGAGGGTTTATACCGGCGTGGGGGACTTTGTTATACGCGATGAGGGCTTTATTATACTTCTTCAGGGCTTTATATACTCGATCAGGGGACTTTGCTATACCAGATCAGGGCCTTTTGTTACCGGTTAGGGCATCTGTTGTACTCGATCAGGACTCTGTTATATTTCGATCAGGGACTTTTGTTGTTTCGATCAGGGGCCTTGTTATACCGAGCAGGGGCTTTTGTTATACTCGATCAGGGGCTTTGGTTATACTCGATCAGAGGAAAGTTATACTCTCTTTAGGGACCTTTGTTGTACCTCGATCAGGGCCTTTGTTACACTCGTTCAGTGGACTTGGTACTCGATCAGGGGACATTGTTATACTCGATCAGGGGCCTTTGTTAAACTCTCGATCAGGGGCTTTGTTATTCTCGATCAAGGGCA
>NW_024733810.1:5000-15805 GCF_018991925.1 Homarus americanus
TCGTCCGGAATTTGGAATGGGGGTACCTTGGGATTACGAAATGGGAAGTTCGGATGGCTTTGTTGAGAGGAGGGACTGTGGCTCTCTAACACACACACACACACACACACACACACGACCTCGTCTGCAAATTTGGTGAGAAGCGTCTGCACCATCCTCGACACCGGCTTCTACTACCACCCTAGATCCTTCGTCCGAGAATTGCTGTTCGACACCACAACCGCCTCCAGCCCATACGAGCACGTACTGATCGCTATAAGAACAGCCCAGTCCCAACCACTGTAAAAATTATCAATAACTTGTCATCAACCAATATATTCACTCCCAGTCAATCTTACCTTTCTGCACTGTCACTGTGTTGAAGTGCGCTGTAGTTTGAGCTTCTCCCCACCTAGTTATTATATATCATATTTGTATCACATATGTTACTTGTATATTATTTGTAAATCAGGAGACTCATTCCCCAATTATGCAATTGTGTATTTTCAGCATTCCGGCTGCTATGCTCTTTCAATAAACCGTTAATTATTATTATTATTATTATTATTATTATCACACACACACACACACACACACACACACACACACACACACACCGTTAATTATTATTATTATTATTATTATTATTATCACACACACACACACACACACACACACACACACACACACACACCTTCTTCAACCTCTTCATTATGTTCTATCTCATCCTTCCTTTCCTCTCTATTCTTATCATAATTTGTGTCTTATTCTTCTCTACGTTTTTATTCTTTTGTGATCTCATTCCTCCATCCATTTATCCTCTTCCTTCCTCTTTCTTTCCTCCTTTCCCAAACTCCCACCTCTCCCCTCTCTTCCTCTCTCCTTCTCACCTCTTCTTCCCTATCCCTCATCACCTCCCTCCCTCCCTCCCTATCTCTTCTTCATCCTTACCACCTACCCCCTCCCTCCCTCACTACCCTACGCACCTACACACAGGTAAGAGTAATGGTCTATGCTCCTCCCTCGCACAGGTGAGAAAAAAAATAGGTGAGGTCGACGCTGCCTGATTAAACTTTGATGTGTCGGTGTGTCCAGGTGAGTGACGGGGCCCCACCATGCAACCTTCCGCCCCGCTCCGCCCCGCCCCGCCCCACAACAGTAGTTTAGTTTAGGTTAGGGACAGGGTAAGTTAGGTTAGGTTAGGTTAAGGACATGGAATTGTGTAAGTGACATACACAATACATAAGGAGTGTATATAAGCTGTAGGTATGTACATTGATCTTCTACATAATGAGTAATGTTTCCGACACGTGTGGAAGGGTGAAGGGGTGGGGTTGAGAGGGTCCAACACTAACCATATTACGCCTATGTATGGAACACTTGCGTATGATGCGTATATACAAAGCCACATAAAACTGATATACTCAATCCTAAACAAAAAGAGTAAAAAAAAACAAAAAAAAACCTATTAACCTTTATTTATGATATATCCTATTATAGTCTCCCTCATTTAGAATATAACCATCATATATGTATATTATATAAACGGCCTCAACTATATCACAACATACGCACCTCGCTCTCCCCCTCTCTGAAATATACCCCTGCGTCTATTAGTCCTTATTCAGAGTATAACCAAATTACATCCACCCCATATACAACTTTACCAGCAGGAATATATTCGTCTCTTCTAAAAAAAAAAAAATAAATAAAAAAATAAAAATTAATACTTTCAAAAATGTTATCAGAGTCAACACAGAAGATAGGTTAGGCTAGGTTAGATCTATCTAGGGTTAGGTTAAGTTCGGTTAGGTTAGGTAGGAAGACAGGGCAGGTGAGGATGTATAGCTGAGAGAGAGAGAGAGAGAGAGAGAGAGAGAGAGAGCACCGTCACCACCACCTAGACATGACCAGCAACTGTTACCACACACTCTCAGACTACAAATGTCCTCCTGAGAGACGCGCTCAGAAAGTTTACATGTTATTAACGCCGTCCTCTCACCACCTCTACCGCTAACTCCACGACTACGGCCGCCCACTGGACACTGTCGCACTGGGAATGGACGATGATGTACCAGGAATAAACACTGTCCTACCGGGAATATACATTGTTGTAGGGCCACTGTTATAGAAAAGGTTACTGTCGCACGGGGACACACACACACACACACACACACACACACACACATACCCAAACACACACACACACACACACACACACACACACACACACACACACACACACACACACACACACACACACACACACACACACACACACACACACACACACACACACACACACACACACACACACACACACACACACACACACACACACACACACACACACACACACACACACACACACACACACACACACACACACACACACACACACACATACATACTTATATGTGTCATATGTCCTTGTATATTATTTGTAATTCGTAACCCATTCCCCAAATATGTAACTGTATATTTTCAGCCTTCTGGCTGTAAGCTCTTTCAATAAACCGTTAATTATTATTGTTATTATTATTATTACACACTGTCACTTCGTATGTAGTCGATCACCTGAAGATTTGCCTCCCACAGTTAATATTACACCTGATAATTAAACACCACTAACGATACCTGTGGGAAGGGGTTAGGTTAGGTTAGGTTACGATAGGTTAGATTAGTTAGGTTGGGTTAGGTTAGGTTAGGTTACGATAGGTTAGATTAGTTAGGTTGGGTTAGGTTAGGATGGGTTAGCGTTAAATAAACATGAAGGAGGCTAATCTCTAGATGGTTCGTAGACAGTGCGAGTGGAAAACCTGACTTAGCGTAGTGACAGGTGACGGAAGAAGGACGATAAATATGGGAAGCAAAGCAATAACGCCATCACAACAACAACGACAACAACAACAACAAAAACAACAACAAAAACAACAACGACAACAGCAACAACAAAAACAACAACAAAACAACAACAACAACCATAAAACAAACACACACACAAACAAGCCATACCGTCGCTCCCCCTTCCACGCCACTCCATCACTCTTATTCACCCATGCCTCTTCCCCCTTCCCCATCACTGTTATTCTCCCTTCCTTCCACGCCACTTCTCCCCCATCACCACTATGCCCCCCCTTCCCCTTCCTCGTTCTCCCATCCCCCCCTTCTGGCTGAGACGGGCGTATCACCAACACACACACACACATTTGATGGATGAATGAACGTGTGTGTGAGCCACCGCCGTCAATTCTGCCACCACAACTACCACCATCAGTATCACCACCACCATTACCTTTACTACCATCATCACTATCCGTTTTATCATCCCCACCATCACCACAACCACCATCACCGCCACCACCAATAATGTGACCCTGCATCACCAGCACTTATCACCATCAAACACCATCACTCCCACAATTTCCACTAACCTAACCACCACTACCACCATCACCACCATTCCCCCTAACACCACCATCACTCCCACAATTTCCACTAACCTAACCACCACTACCACCATCACCACCATTCCCCCTAACACCACCATCACTCCCACAACCACCACCATCCCCACCACAACCACCATCCTACAATCTACCACCATCCCCACCACCCTACCATCCATCCACCACCACCATCCCCACCACCACCACCATCCCCACCACCACCATCCCTAACACCACCATCACTCCCACAACTACCACCACCATCTGTTGGACAAGTTGTGATGAAGAACTCCAAGGAAAAGAAATCTGTCCATCTAACCAGAAACACACAATGGTAAAAATGTTCCATTCTTAATATCTCTCTCTCCTATTGATCCACACCCACACCACCCCTCACACACACACCCACACCACCCCTCACCCACACACACCCACACAACCCAAGCACAAGTCATGCACATCCACACATTACCTCCTGACGTCATCACATACACAATACCCCTCAGCAAACAGACAGTGCATAGCCACACGCAACACCACGACGAGGGAAACCCACCCTTATTACACCACATCCAAAGGGCGCCTCCCCCCTGTACCCACACCCTGGCTTACAATATCCCCTGTGGATTTACCAGGTTATACTTAATTTTCTTTTACTTCACGGGAACTACAGCGCTGTGAATAGTTTATGTATAATGCAGTATGTATACATGTCGAGTGTATTTTATGTATTATGTATATATTCTGTATGTAATCTATATATATAAAACAAAGAAGTCTGTCTGTCTGTTTGTTTGTTTGTTTGTTTGTTTGTTTGTGTGTCCGCACGAGAATCTAGGAAACTACTTTGCCGATCTGTAGTGATGATGGGTGGTGTTATATGTAGTGATGATGGATGGTGTTATATGTAGTGATGATGGATGGTGTTATATGTTGTGATGATGGATGGTGTTATATGTTGTGATGATGGATGGTGTTATATGTAGTGATGATGGGTGGTATTATATGTAGTGATGATGGATGGTGTTATATGTAGTGATGATGGGTGGTGTTATATGTAGTGATGATGGGTGGTGTTGTATGTAGTGATGATGGATGGTGTTACATGTAGTGATGATGGATGATGTTATATGTAGTGATGATGGATGATGTTATATGTAGTGATGATGGATGGTTTTATATGTAGTGATGATGGGTGGTGTTATATGTAGTGATGATGGGTGGTGTTATATGTAGTGATGATGGGTGGTGTTATATGTAGTGATGATGGGTGGTATTATATGTAGTGATGATGGATGGTGTTATATGTAGTGATGATGGATGGTGTTATATGTAGTGATGATGGATGTTGTTATATGTAGTAATGATGGATGGTGTTTTATGTAATGATGATGGATGATGTTATATGTAGTGATGATGAATGGTGTTATATGTAGTGATGATGAATGGTGTTATATGTCGTGATGATGGAGTGATGTTATATGTAGTGATGATGGATGGTGTTATATGGAGTGATGATGGATGGTGTTATATGTAGTGATGATGGAGTGGTGTTGTATGTTGTGATGATGGATGGTGTTATATGTAGTGATGATGGATGATGTTATATGTAGTATGATGGATGTTATATGTAGTGATGATGGATGGTGTTATATGTAGTGATGATGGTGGTGTTATATGTTGTGATGATGGGTGGTGTATATGTAGTGATGATGGTGTTATATGTAGTGATGATGGTGGTGTTATATGTAGTGATGATGGATGGTGTTATATGTAGTGATGATGGATGGTGTTATATGTTGTGATGATGGATGATGTTATATGTAGTGATGATGGATGGTGTTATATGTTGTGATGATGGATGGTGTTATATGTAGTGATGATGGATGGTGTTATATGTAGTGATGATGGGTGGTGTTATATGTAGTGATGATGGATGATGTTATATGTAGTGATGATGGATGGTGTTATATGTGATGATGGATGTTGTTATATGTTGTGATGATGGGTGGTGTTATATGTAGTGATGATGGATGGTGTTATATGTAGTGATGATGGATGGTGTTATATGTAGTGATGATGGATGGTGTTATATGTAGTGATGATGGATGATGTTATATGTAGTGATGATGGATGTTGTTATATGTAGTGATGATGGATGATGTTATATGTAGTGATGATGGAAGGTGTTATATGTAGTGAGTAACTTTAGATTTAATTCTTTTTCTCCGAAACTTAGTTCACAATTACATTATTTTATAAAATATATATCATATCATCCAGGATGATTATCCCATATGTAAAACAAAAAAAATAATTAATAACACTTAGTTAGTATTCGTTCAGGTAAGGTTAAGTTAGTTTAAGTTTTCTATTTCAAAATTCATTAATACCTAATACGATGAAGTACATGATCACCGATGGCCAGTTAGAAGCTTAAAATAATACATAGAAGTTATCGATATTAAGCAATTATCCCTATTTTGTTTAATGGCCAGAGTTATATAGTCTACGATTAAGCTTTTACAAATCATCAGTCGTTTTAGTCAAATAGAGATAACTTTTTTATTTTATTTTTACAACTTAATTAAAATTAATTCGTATATGTTAAAAATTTAGTCTGTTTCAGTTAAAATGTCGTTTACTGTCATACTATGGCTAAGTTATACTTTAAGTAGGTTAGGTTAGGTTTAGTAGAAGGTATTCATTTATATGTATACGTATTAATGATCTACAGGATCGTTTATGGCCAGTAAAAAGTTTCCCCAAAAGAGAAATACATAGAAGCTATCACTAATCGCCAATTATCCATACTTAGCGTAACATACAATATATATTAGGCGTAGTTCCATTTTTATTTGTTTGTTTTCGTATTATTTAAGTCATCTATTTGTTGACATTTACTTTAGAAGCAGTAAATATTATCAAAACGAACTTTGAAAAAACTCACAAGTGACTTTGTAATATATAATTAGGTCGAGATAATAATACAGTACATATACCACGTGCTGGTCAAGCTCCGAAAGAGTTGTCCGGGGGTCTAGCTAACCTCTGGTCGGGGCTTGACCAGCACGAAAAAAAAAAAAAAAAAAAATTTTTTTTAGTTATTTTGGTGACCTGTGGTGTAATAGACAGCAATCTCGCCTGGCAAGCGTGTAAACCCGGGTTCGATTCCCGAGCAAGGTGAAACTATGCTTTTTTCTTCTTTTTTTACGCCATTTTCCTGTATCTACTGTACCCAGCAGTAATTGGGGACCCGGATGTTAATCAATTTGCGGATCGTGTTCTGGGGTAATGGTTTGCCAGTGCAGTTGGCGAGTTGTCCGGTCTTTTCTGATTATTCCTTGACACTGAATCATGCAACTCGTTAACTTAGGGCGTGGTTGTTGTGTTGGCGGCAACTTCTACACCTTAAACAAATTCACACCGAGGTGGCCCTTGGGCCGGCCATCCTCGTACCAGAGGGGCAACCATTATTGTTATGTGATTAAATATGTTATTAGTATATACTGCAGTAAGTGTATACTGTAATATAAAAGACAAAGAACATCAAAATATATATATTTAGTTTCAGGGTTTATTTAGTTATTTATTACTTGCACTTATTACTGGTATTTGTTTTCCTCTCATCTGTATAGTTTAAGTCATACTGTTGTTTTGAGTAACTTAGATTTAATTCTTTTTCTCCGAAACTTACGTCACATTTACATTGTTTTTAGAATATATCATAATATCATATCACCCATGATGATTATCCTGTATGTAACTATGTAAAAAAAAAATAATAACACTTAGTTAGTATTCGTTCAGGTAAGGTTAAGTTAGTTTACGTTTTCTATTTCAAAATTCATTAATACCTAATACGATGAAGTACATGATCGCCGATGGCCAGTTAGAAGCTTAAAATAATACATAGAAGTTATCCATATTAAGCAATTATCCCTATTTTGGTTAATGGCCAGAGTTATATAGGCTACGATTAAGCTTTTACAAATCATCAGTCGTTTTAGTCAAATAGAGATAACTTTTTTATTTTATTTTTACAACTTAATTAAAATTAATTCGTATATTTTAAAAATTCAGTCTGTTTCAATTAAAATGTCGTTTACTGTCATACGATGGCTAAGTTATACTTTAAGTAGGTTAGGTTAGGTTTAGTAGAAGGTATTCGTTTATATGTATACGTATTAATGATCTACAGGATTGTTTATGGCCAGTAAAAAGTTTCCCCAAAAGAGAAATACATAGAAGCTATCACTAATCGTCAATTATCCATACTTAGCGTAACATACAATATATATTAGGTGTAGTTCCAATTTTATTTGTTTGTTTTCGCATTATTTATGTCATTTATTTGTTGACATTAACTTTAGAAGAAGTAAATATTATCAAAACGAACTTTGAAAAACTCACAAGCGACTTTGTAACATATAATTAGGTCGAGATAATAATACAGTACATATACCACGTGCTGGTCAAGCTCCGAAAGAGTTGTCCGGGGGTCTAGCTAACCTCTGGTCGGGGCTTGACCAGCACGAAAAAAAAAAAAAAATTTTTTTTAGTTATTTTGGTGACCTGTGGTGTAATAGACAGCAATCTCGCCTGGCAAGCGTGTAAACCCGGGTTCGATTCCCGAGCAAGGTGAAACTATGCTTTTTTCTTCTTTTTTTACGCCATTTTCCTGTATCTACTGTACCCAGCAGTAATTGGGGACCCGGATGTTAATCAATTTGCGGATCGTGTTCTGGGGTAATGGTTAGCCAGTGCAGTTGGCGAGTTGTCCGGTCTTTTCTGATTATTCCTTGACACTGGATCATGCAACTCGTTAACTTAGGGCGTGGTTGTTGTGTTGGCGGCAACTTCTACACCTTAAACAAATTCACACCGAGGTGGCCCTTGGGCCGGCCATCCTCGTACCAGAGGGGCAACCATTATTGTTACGTGATTAAATATGCTATTAGTATATACTGCAGTAAGTGTATACTGTAATATAAAAGACAAAGAACATCAAAATATGTATATTTAGTTTCAGGGTTTATTTAGTTATTTATAACTTGCACTTATTACTGGTATTTGTTTTCCTCTCATCTGTATAGTTTAAGTCTTACTGTTGTTTTGAGTAACTTTAGATTTAATTCTTTTTCTCCGAAACTTACGTCACATTTACATTTTCTTAGAATATATCATAATATCATATCACCCATGATGATTATCCTGTATGTAACTATGTAAAAAAATAATAATAACACTTAGTTAGTATTCGTTCAGGTAAGGTTAAGTTAGTTTAAGTTGTCTATTTCAAAATTCATTAATACCTAATACGATGAAGTACATGATCACCGATGGCCAGTGAGAAGCTTAAAATAATACATAGAAGTTATCGATAATAAGCAATTATCCCTATTTTGTTTAATGGCCAGAGTTATATAGGCTACGATTAAGCTTTTACAAATCATCAGTCGTTTTAGTCAAATAGAGATAACTTTTTTATTTTATTTTTACAACTTAATTAAAATTAATTCGTATATGTTAAAAATTTAGTCTGTTTCAGTTAAAATGTCGTTTACTGTCATACGATGGCTAAGTTATACTTTAAGTAGGTTAGGTTAGGTTTAGTAGAAGGTATTCATTTATATGTATACGTATTTATGATATACAGGATTGTTATGGCAAGTAAAAAGTTTCCCCAAAAGAGAAATACATAGAAGCTATCACTAATCGTCAATTATCCATATTTAGCGTAACATACAATATATATTAGGCGTAGTTCCATTTTTATTTGTTTGTTTTCGTATTATTTAAGTCATCTATTTGTTGACATTTACTTTAGAAGCAGTAAATATTATCAAAACGAACTTTGAAAAAACTCACAAGTGACTTTGTAATATATAATTAGGTCGAGATAATAATACAGTACATATACCACGTGCTGGTCAAGCTCCGAAAGAGTTGTCCGGGGGTCTAGCTAACCTCTGGTCGGGGCTTGACCAGCACGAAAAAAAAAAAAAAAAAAATTTTTTTTAGTTATTTTGGTGACCTTTGGTGTAATGGTCAGCATGCTCGCCTGGCAAGCGTGTAAACCCGGGTTCGATTCCCGAGCAGGGTGAAACTATGCTTTTTTTCTTCTTTTTTTACGACATTTGCCTGTATCTACCCAGCAGTAATTGGGGACCCGGATATTAATCAATTTGCGGATCGTGTTCTGGGGTAATGGTTAGCCAGTGCAGTTGGCGAGTTGTCCGGTCTTTTCTGATTATTCCTTGACATCTAGGTCATGCAACTCGTTAACTTAGGGCGTGGTTGTTGTGTTGGCGGCAACTTCTACACCTTAAACAAATTCACACCGAGGTGGCCCTTGGGCCGGCCATCCTCGTACCAGAGGGGCAACCATTATTATTACGTGATTAAATATGCTATTAGTATATACTGCAGTAAGTGTATACTGTAATATAAAAGACAAAGTACATCAAAATATATATATTTAGTTTCAGGGTTTATTTAGTTATTTATTACTTGCACTTATTACTGGTATTTGTTTTCCTCTCATCTGTATAGTTTAAGTCTTACTGTTGTTTTGAGTAACTTTAGATTTAATTCTTTTTCTCCGAAACTTACGTCACATTTACATTTTCTTAGAATATATCATAATATCATATCACCCATGATGATTATCCTGTATGTAACTATGTAAAAAAATAATAATAACACTTAGTTAGTATTCGTTCAGGTAAGGTTAAGTTAGTTTAAGTTGTCTATTTCAAAATTCATTAATACCTAATACGATGAAGTACATGATCGCCGATGGCCAGTTAGAAGCTTAAAATAATACATAGAAGTTATCGATATTAAGCAATTATCCCTATTTTGTTTAATGGCCAGAGTTATATAGTCTACGATTAAGCTTTTACAAATCATCAGTCGTTTTAGTCAAATAGAGATAACTTTTTTTTTTTATTTTTACAACTTAATTAAAATTAATTCGTATATGTTAAAAATTTAGTCTGTTTCAGTTAAAATGTCGTTTACTGTCATACGATGGCTAAGTTATACTTTAAGTAGGTTAGGTTAGGTTTAGTAGAAGGTATTCATTTATATGTATACGTATTAATGATCTACAGGATCGTTCATGGCCAGTAAAAAGTTTCCCCAAAAGAGAAATACATAGAAGCTATCACTAATCGTCAATTATCCATATTTAGCGTAACATACAATATATATTAGGCGTAGTTCCATTTTTATTTGTTTGTTTTCTACGTATTGTTAAACCATCTATTTGTTGACATTTACTTTAGAAACTTTGATAAACTTATCAAGTGGGCTTTGAAAAAACTCACAAGTGACTTTATGTAATATATAAAGTAGGTCGAGATAATAATA
>NW_024733811.1:0-56366 GCF_018991925.1 Homarus americanus
TTTAGAGTACATGACCAGGGGTGTGAAATTGGAAGGGCAAACCTTCGGAAATGCCATAGCCAGAGTGTGTAAGGCCAGGCTGCCTCATCAGTGCCGCAAGCCAGAAGTGTGGGCCAGGCACCGCGTGGCTGACCCAGGGTGTAAGGACCCAGGCACCACTGAGTACATGATAGGGGTGTTTTAGGGCGGGCAAACTTTCAGTGCCATAGCCCAGGGTTGAGGGCCGGGCACCTGTCAGGTCTGCATGACCCGTGGGTGTGAGCCAGGCTTCCCGCTGATGACGCATGACACAGGTGTGAGGCCCGGGCACCTTCCCAGCACCATGACCTGGGGTGTGTGGGCGGGCGCTCCCCTTCAGTACCGCAGAGCCCGGGGTGTGAGACTGGGGCACCTTCAGTGCATGACCATGCGTGTGGACCAGGCACGCTATTTGACAGGACCCGGGGTGTGAGGCCGGGCACCTTCATCCCATGACCCGGTATGTGAGGGCCAGGCTCACTTCATGGCCCGGGGTGCCCAGAGACGGCACCCCTTTCAGTGACATGACCCGGTTTGTGAGGCCGGGACCCTCAGCCCATGGCCTGGGTATGGGAGCTGAGCACCCCATCAGTGTCATGGGAAGCAGGTGTGGGCAGAGCACCCCTACAGTGTTATGAACCAGAGATTAGCGAGGCCTTGCACCCTTTCATGACCCAGGGTGAGGGCAAGACTGCCTTCGACCCGGGGTGTGAGGGTGTGCAGTGCCGCGGCCCGGAGTGTGAGCTGGGCACCCCCATCAGTGACATGACCCCTGGCTGTGAGGGGCGACTTTCAATGACATTGACCCGGGGTGAGGCCAGGTGCCTCCAGCACCATGACCCAGGGTGTGAGGGCTGACACCCTTTCAGTGCCATGAGCAGTGTGTGAGGCCAGGCACCTCAGTGCTGCGAACCAGGGGTGTGAGGCCAGGCACTGCTGGTCTCATGAATCGGTGTGAGGCCAGGCTTGCCTTTCCTTGACCCCGGGGTGTGGGCCAGGCACCAATCCCAACATAGCTTGGGTGTGAGGCGGACACCCCTTCAGTGAGCACTTGTTGAGATTGTGACAGCCGGGCACCCTTAGTGTGCTGACCAGGGGTGTGAGGATGGGCACCCATCAACACCATGACCCGGGGTGTGAGGGCCAGGCACCACTTCAACACCATGACCAGGGTGTAGGGCCAGGGGACCTTCAGTGCCATGACCTTGGTGTGTGAGGCCGGGCACCCTCAGCACCATGACCTTGGGTTGTGAGGGCCCGGCACCTTGTGCCACTGACCCGAGGTGTGAGGGCCGGGCACACTGTGTCTGTAGATCAGTGTGAGGCCAGGCACCCCCCCCACATGACCTGGGGTGTGAGGTCAGGCACCCCTTCAGTGTCACAGCACGGTGTGTCAGGGCCTGACACCCCTCAGTTATGGCCCAGCAGTGTGAGGGCAGGGGCACCCCTGATGCCATGAATCCCAGGGTGTGAGGCAGGCACCACTGGGTGCCCGGCCAGGGGTGTGAGGGCCGAACCCAAAGCTTCAGTGCCACGGCCTGGGGTGTGAGGGCCGGGCTGCTTCAGTGGCTTGTGACCCCGATGTGGTAGGGCCAGGGCACTCCTTTGGGTCCCTTGACCCGAGTGTCATAGCCGTGCTGCTCAGTGACTTATGACCAGGGTGTGAGCCGGGCACCTTCGTGGCCGGGTGTGAGGCTGGGGCACCTCCTTTCCTTGACCGGGGAGTGAGGGCCAGAGCACCCCTTCAGTGACATGACCCAGGTGTGAGGGCTGGGCACCACTGGAATGGGCAGAGGTGTTTGGACAGGGGCAAACCTTCAGTGCCATGTGGGGCTGCGGGCCAGGCACCTCATCAGTGCCATGACAGGGGTGTGAGGGCTGGGCACCACTTCAGTGAACATGACCCAGGGGTGTGAGGGCAGGCTGCCCCCAAGTAGCCTGTGCTTGGGTGTGAGGCCAGGGCACCTTCCAGCACCGCAGGCAGGGGTGTGGGCTGGAGCTCCTTCAGTGCCATGACCCAGGGGTGTGGGCTGGGCACCTTCAGTGTGTGCATGACCAAGCGTATGGGACCAGGCACCTTCAGTGACAGGACCCAGGGTGTGGACCGGGCACCCTTCATCTCCATGACCCATTGTCGCGGGGCCAGGCACCTCACTGCATGGCCCGGGGTGCTTGAGGCGGAAGGGCACCTTTCCAGCTGACATGACCCGGGTGAGGCCAGGAACCCTCAGCCCCATGGCCTGGGGTGTGAGGCTAAACACCCCATCAGTGTATGAAACAGGGTGTGGGGCAGGCACACAGTGTTATGAACAGGGTGTGTGAGGCCATACACGCCTTTCACCAGGCCAGGGTGTAGGGCCAGGCACCCCTTCCGCACTTGTTGAGGGCAGGCACCCCTTCAGTGCCATGACCTTGGGTGAGACAGGCACCTTCAGTGACGCAAGCCTGGCTGTGAATGACACCAGTGACATGACCACGTTAGTGGTCAGGCACCCCTCAACACCATGACCAGGGTGTGAGGGCCAGGCACCCCGCTTTCGAAAGTGCCATGAAACGGTGTGTGGGCCCAGCACTGGGGTGCTGCAAGGAGCCAGGGGTGCAAGGCCCAGGCACCCTTCAGTGCCATGGGGCCGGGATGTGAGCTGGGCACCCTTCCTTTCCTGACCCAGGAGTGTGAGGCCGGGCACCAATCAACACGCCCGGTGTGAGACAGGTGCCTTCAGTGGCCTTGGCCAGGGGTGTGACGGCCAGGCACCTTCAACATGACCGGGGTGCTTGAGGGCCGGCACTATCAGCACCATGACCCGGGGTGTGAGGCCGGGCACCGCCCAACACTATGACCCGGGGTGCTTGTGTGGGGACCCCTTCAGTGCCATGACTTGGAGTGTGGGCTGGGGCACCTCCCAGCACCATGAATTGGTGTGAGGCCGGGCACCTTGGTGCCATGACCCGGGGTGGCGGGCCAGGCACCCCTTCAGTGTCATGGGTGGGGTGAGGGCGGGCACCCTTCCCAGTGCCATGAGAGCAGGGTGTGAGGGCCAGCACTGCTCAGTGTCATGACACAGGGGCCGGGCAAAGCTTCAGTGAAATGGCCAGGGTGTGAGGGCCGGGCACGTCATCAGTGCCATGACCTGGGGTATGAGGGCAGGCACCCCTTCAGTGTCATGAATCAGGGTGAGAGGTCAGGCACCCTCCAGTGCCAGAAATGGGGTGTGAGGCCGGGCACCTTCAGTGTCATGACACGGGTGTGTCAGGGCCTGACACCCCTCAGCTCCATGGCCGGGGTGTGAGGCAGGCACCCTTTCAGTGCCATGAATCGGGGTGTGAGGGCCGGGCACCTCTTTAGGTGACTTGACCAGGGGTGTGAGGGCCGGGCAAAGCTTCAGTGCAATGGCCAGGGTGTGAGGGCCGGGCACGTCATCAGTGCCATGACCTGGGGTATGAGGGCAGGCACCACTTCAGTGACATGACCCGATGTGGTAGGGCCGGGCACTCCTTTAGGTCCATGACCGAGGGTGTCATGGCGTGCACCCTTCAGTGCACCATGACTTGGGGTGTGAGGCCGGGCACCTTTAGTGCCATGACCCGGGGTGTGAGGGCCGGGCACCCCTTCAGTGACATGACCGGGGTGTGAGGCCGGGCACCCCTCAGTGCCATGACCCGGGTGTGAGCTGGGCACCCCTTCAGTGACATGACCGGGTGTGAGGCCGGGCACCCTTTCAGTGACATGACCGGGTTGGGAGGCCGGCACCCTCCAGCACATGACCCGGGGTGTGAGGCCGGGCACCCTTTCAGTACTATGACCCGGGGTGTGAGGCCGGCACTCCTTCAGTGTCCGAATCAGTGTGAGCCGGGCGCTCAGCACCATGACCTGTGGTGTGAGTGCGGGCACCAATCGAGCCCATGGCCGGGATGTGAGGGCCGGACACCTTTCAGTGACATGACCTGGGTGTGAGGCCGGGCACCCTTCAGTGACATGACCCGGGGTGTGAGGCAGGCACCCTTCAGTGCCATGACCCGGGGTGTGAGGATGGGCACCCTTCAGTGACTGACACAGGTTGTGAGGCTGGGCACCCCTCCAGCACCATGACCCGGGGTGTGAGGGCCGAGGCACCCTTTCAGTGCCATGAAACGGGGTGTGATGGCCGGGCACCAATCCAGCACCAGCCCGGGGTGTGAGGCCGGACACCCCTTCAGCACCATGACCCGGGGTGTGAGGCCAGGCACCTTCAGTGCCATGACGGGTGTGAGCTGGGCACCCTCCAGCACCATGACTTGGGGTGTGGCCAGGCACTTCCCCAGTGCCATGACCCGGGGTGTGAGGGCCAGGCACCCTTCAGTGACATGACCCGGGGTGTGAGGCCAGGCACCTCAGTGCCATGACCCGGTGTAGAGGCTGGGCACCCTTCAGTGACATGACCCGGGGTGTGAGGCCAGGCACCCTTTCAGTTGACATGACCCGGGTTGGCGGGCACCCCTCCAGCACCATGACCGGGGTGTGAGGCGGGCACCCTTTCAAGTACTATGACCCGGGGTGTGAGGCCGGGCACTCCTTCAGTGTCACGAATCGGGGTGAGCCGGGCACCCCTTCAGCACCATGACCCGTGGTATGAGTGCGGGCTGTCGAGCACATGGCCGGGGATGTGAGGGCCGGACACCCTTTCAGTGACACTGACCTGGGGTGTGACGGCCGGGCACTTCAGTGACATGACCCGGGGTGTGAGGGCCAGGCACCCTTCAGTGCCATGACCCGGGGTGTGAGGATGGGCACCCCTTCAGTTACATGACCCGGGGTGTGAGGCCGGGCACCCTTTCAGTGACATGACCCGGGGTGTGAGGGCCTGGCACCCTCCACCATGACCCGGGGTATGAGGGTCGGCACCCCTTCAGTGACATGACCCGGGGTGTGAGGGCGAGCACCCTTTCAGTGACATGACCCGGGGTGTGAGGCCGGTCACCCCTCCAGCACCATGACCCGGGTATGAGGGCCGGGCACCCCTTTAGTGCTATGACCCGGGGTGTGATTGCGGGCACCACTTTGGGTACATGACCAGGGGTGTGAGGGCCGGGCACCACTTCAGTGACATGACCCGGGGTGTGAGGCTGGGCAGCCCTTTAGTGGCGGCCGGGGTGTGAGCCGGGCTCCCTTCAGTGCCATGATCCGGGGTGTAAGGCCTGGGCACCCCATCAGTGACATGACCAAAGGTATGAGGACCGGGCACCCGTTCAGTGCCATGAATCCGGGTGTGATGTCCTGGCACCTTCAGCTCCATGACCCGGTATGTTTGGGCGGGCACCCCTCCAGCACCATGGCCCGGGTGTGAGGCCAGGCACCCTCCAGCACCATGGCCGGGGTGTAAGGGACAGGCACCCCTTCAGTGTCAGAACGGGGTGTCAGGGCGGACACCCCTCAACACATGGCCGGGGTGTGACGGCCGGGCACCTTCAGTGCATGACCCGAGGTGTGAGGCTGGGCACCCCTTCAGTGCCATGAGCCGGGTTGTGAGGGCCAGGCACGCCTTTAGTGCCATGAAACAGGGTGTGAGGGCGGGCACCTGGAAGCTATGAACGGGGTGTGAGGGCCGGGCACCCCTTCACATGACAAGGGGTGTGAGGCCAGGCACCTTTTCAGTGCCATGACCTGGGGTGTGAGGACCAGGCTCGATTTCAGTGACATGAATTGGGGTGTGAGCGCCGGGCACCCCTCAGCACCATGACCCGGGGTATGAGGGCCGGGCACCACTTCAGTGCTATCACCCGGGAGTGAGGCCGGGCACCCTTTCAGTGACATGACCCGGGGTGTGAGGGCGGGCACCACTTCAATGACATGACACTGAGTGTGTGGGCCGGGCACCCTTTCAGTGCCATGACGGTGTGTGAGGGTCGGTCACTCCTTCAGTGCCATGACCCGGGGTGTGAGGGCTGGGCCTTCAGCCCCATGACCCGGGGTGTGAGGGCCAGGAACCCCTTCAGCTCCATGACCCGTGGTGTGTGGGCCGTGCATACCTTCATTGCCATGGCCAGGGTGGGACGGCTGGGCACCGCATCAGTGCCATGACCCGGGGTGTGCAGGCCGGGCACTTCAGTGACATGACCCGAGGCGTCAGGGCAGGGCCCCCTTCAGTGCCATGAGCCGGGGTGTGAGGGCCGGGCACCACTTCAATGACATGACACTGGGTGTGTGGGCCGGGCACCCTTTCAGTGCTATGACCCGGTGTGAGGGTCGGTCCACTCCTTCAGTGCATGACCCGGGTGAGGGCTGGGCACCCCTTCAGCGCCATGACCCGGTGTGAGGGCCCCTCCAGCTCCATTACCCGTGGTGTGTGGGCCGTGCATACCTTCAGTGCCATGGCCAGGGTGGACGGCCGGGCACCCCTTCATCCAGTGCATGACGGGGTGTGCGGGCCGGGCACCCCATCAGTGACATGACCCGGGCGTCAGGGCAGGGCCCCTTCAGTGCCATGAGCCGGTGTGAGGGCCGGGCAGCCCTCTAGTGCCATGAAATGGGGTGTGAGGCAGGCACTACAGAGCTATGGACCGGGGGTGTGAGGGCGCGCACCCTTCACATGACTCGTGTGAGGGCGGGCACCCTTTCAGTGCCATGAATGAGTGTGATGGCCGGGCTTCCTTCGCTCCATGACCCGTGGTGTGAGGACCGGGAACCAATTCAGCACCATGGCCCGGGTGTGAGGGCAGGAACCCCTTCAGTGACATGACCCAGGGTGTGGCGCCGGCACCCCTGTGCCCGGGGTGTGAGTGCCGGGCACTATTTCAGTGCCATGAAATGGGGTGTGATGGCCGGCACCAATCAGCACCATGACCCGGGTGTGAGGGCCGGGCACCCCTTCAGCACCATGACCCGGGGTGTGAGGCCAGGCACCTTCAGTGCCATGACGGAGGTGTGAGCTGGGCACCCCTCCAGCACCATGACTTGGGGTGTGAGGCCAGGCACCCTTTAGTGCCATGACCCGGGGTGTGAGGGCCAGGCACCCCTTCAGTGTCATGAACTCGGGGTGAGAGGGCAGGGAACCCCTTTCCAGTGCCATGAGCAGGGGTGTGAGGCCGGGCACCCCTTCAGTGTCATGACACGGGTGTGTCGGGCCTGACACCCTCTAGCTCCATGGCCCGGGGTGTGGCCGGGCACCCTTTCAGTGCCATGA
Organism: Homarus americanus; assembly: GCF_018991925.1. Taxonomy (NCBI): domain Eukaryota; kingdom Metazoa; phylum Arthropoda; class Malacostraca; order Decapoda; family Nephropidae; genus Homarus; species Homarus americanus. Next base: position 7,179 of record NW_024733811.1, read on the forward strand.
ATCGGGGTGTGAGGCCGGGCACCTCTTTAGGTATGACCAGGGGTGTGAGGGCCGGGCAAAGCCTTCAGTGCAATGGCCAGGGGATGTGAGGGCCGGGCACGTCATCAGTGCCATGACCTGGGGTATGAGGGCCGGGCACCACTTCAGTGACATGACCCGATGTGTTAGGGCCGGGCACTCCTTTAGGTCCATGACCCGGGTGTCATGGCCGTGCACTTCAGTGGCCAGGGGTGTGAGGTGGTGCCCCCTTTAGTGACATGTCCCGGGGTGTGAGGGCAGGCACCCCTCAACAGGCCGGGTGTGAGGCCGGGCACCCTTCAGTGACATGACACGGGTTGTGAAGGCTGGCACCTCTCAGCACCATGACCGGGGTGTGAGCCAGGCACCCTTTCAGTGCCATGAAACAGGGGTGTGAGGGCAGGCACTACAGTGCTGCAGACCGGGGTGTGATGGCCGGTCACCCCTTCACATGACCTGGGGTGTGAGGGCGGGCACCCTTTCAGTGCCATGAGAGCAGGGTGTGAGGGCCGGTTGCCCTTTACATGACCTGGGGTGGTCAGGCACCACTTCAGTGAAATGAATCGGGGTGTGAGGCCGGGCACACCTTCAGCACCATGACCCAGGGTGTTGGGCCGGGCTCGATTTTAGTGCCAGAATCGGGGTGTGAGGCCGGGCCCATCAGCACCATGACCGGGGTGTGAGGGCCAGGAACCCTTTGGGTCCATGACGGGGTGTCATGGCCGTACCGCTTCAGTGACATGACCGGGGTGTGAGGGCCGGGCACCCTTTATGAAATGGGTTGTAAGGCCGGGGACCCCTTCAGCACCATGACCTGGAGTGTGAGGGCCAGGCACTCCTTCAGTGCCATGACGTGGGGTTGTTGACTGGGCACCCCTTCAGTGATGTGACCCGGGGTGTGAGCCGGGCACCCCTTCAGTGCCGTACCCGGGCTGTGAGGCCAGGCACCCCAGTGTCACGAATCGGGGAGTGAGGCCAGGCACCCCTTCAGTGCCATGAAGCAGGGGTGTGATGGCGGGCACCAATCCAGCACCATGGCCGGGGTGTGAGGGCCGGACACCTTAGCACCATGACCCAGGGTGTGAGGCACCCCTTCAGTGCCATGACCGGAGTGTGAGGCTGGGCACCTTCAGTGACATGACCGGGGGTGTGAGGCCAGGCACCCTTTCAGTGACATGACCAGGGTTTGGGCGGGCACCCTCCAGCACCATGACCCCGGTATGTGAGGCCGGGCACCCTCAGCACCATGGCCCGGGGTGTGAGGTTCGGGCACACCTTCAGTGCCATAACCCGGGGTGTGAGGGCCCTGCACCCCTTCAGCACCATGATCCAGGGTGTAGGGCCGGGCTCGATTTCAGTGCCAGAATCGGGTGTGAGGCCGGGCACCCTCAGCACCATGGCCCTAGGAGGCCAGGCACCCCTTCAGTGTCATGACCAGGGTGTGTCAGGGCCTGACACCTCAGCACCATGGCCCGTGGTGTGAGGGCGGGCACCCTTCAGTGCCATGATTCGGGCGTGATGGCCAGGCACCCCTTAGGCTCCATGACCCGGTATGTTTGGGCCGGGCACCCTCCAGCACCATGGCCGGGGGTGGGGACGGGCACCCTTCAGTGTCAGAACCGGGGTGTCAGGGCCGGACACCCCCTCAGCACCATGGCCCGGGTGTGACGGCGGGCACGCTTCAGTGCCATGACCCAGTGTGAGCAGGCTGCCTTCAGTGCTGGGCCGGGTTGTGAGGGCCGAGGCACACCTTTAGTGCCATGAGAACTGGGTGGCGAGGCCGGGCACCCCTGGGAGGCTGAACCAGGGTGGCAGGGCCAGGCGCAGCTACATGACACGAGGCCAGGCACCTTTCAGTCACCATGACCTGGGGGTGTGAGGACCAGGATGTTCAGTGACATGAATCAGGGGTGTAGGCGCGCAACCCTCCAGCACCATGACCGGGGTGAGGCTGGGGCCTGACTTCAGTCTCACCCGGGGTGAGGCCGGGCACCTTTGGTGACGGCCAGGGTGTGAGGGCTGGGAGCCACTTCAGCGCGACGCACTGAGGTGTCAGGCCAGGCACCACTGGTGCCATGACCCAGTGTGTGAGGTCAGTGCTCCTTCAGTGCCATGACCCAGGGGTGCAGGCTGGGCACCCCTTCAGCCCCATGACCCCAGGTATGAGGCCGGGAGCCTTCAGCCATGACCCCGTGGTGTGTGGGTATACCTTCAGTGCCATGGCCCAGGGGTGGGACGGCCAGGCACCTATCAGTGCCATGACCCGGGGTGTGCAAACCGGAAGCACCTTCAGTGGGCACTTGACCCAGGCGTCAGGGAAGGGCCCCCCTTCAGAGAGCCATGATCCCTAAAGGTGTAGGGCCGGGCAGCCCTCTAGTGCCATGAAACAGGGTGTGAGGCCAGGCACACCCCTACAGAACCAGGTGTGAGGGCCGCGCACCCCTTCACATGACACAGGTGTGAGGACGGGCACCTTTTTCAGTGCCATAAATCAGGGGTGTGATGGCGGGCTATCAGCTCCATGACCCGTGGTGTGAGGACCGGGAACCGCTAACCCATGACCCCGAGTAGTGAGGGCAGGCACCCACTGAGTCCATGACCCGAGGAGGTGTGAGCGCCGTACACCCTTCAGTGACATGACCGGGAATTGAATTAAGAGCTATTTAAAGCTTGCATGAAATGTAGTGAACATATACTCACGCTATCGCGAGTTGAGCGCCACAGGCGCGACAATGACCCGGGTGAGCGGTTCCCCTTCAATACCATGAACAGGGTGTGAGGCCGGACCCTTCAGCACCATGACCCGGGGTGTGAGGCGGGCACCCCTTCAGTGCCATGACCGAGGAGTGGCCGGGCACCCTTTCAGTGGCAGAACCGGGGTGTGAGGCCGGGCACCTTAAGTGCCATGAAGCAGGTGTGTAGTGCAGGCACCCATACAGTGCTGATCAGGGTGTGAGGCCGGGCACTCCTTCATGACCCGGGGTGTCAGGGTCAGGCACCCCTCAGCACCATGACCGGTGTGAGGGCGGGCACCCCATCAGTGCCATGAACCAGGTGTGGTCAGTCACCCAATGCCATGAAACAGTTGCGGGCAGGGGCACCTACAGTGTTGTGAACCGGGGTGTGAGGCCGGGCACACATAACCCGGGGTGTAGGGCGGGCACCCTTCAGTGCCTGACCGGGGTGTGGGGCCAGGCACCCTTCAGTGCCATGAATCAGGGTGTGAGGCCAGGCACCCTGTGGCCAGGCTGTGACGGGGCACCTCAGCACCATAGCCCGAGTGTGAGGGGCCGGACACCAATTCAGTGACATGACCGGGGTGTGAGGCCGGTCTCCCCTTCAGTGACATGACCCAGGGGTGTGAGCCAGGCACCTCAGCACCATGGCCAGGGGTGGGGCTGGACACCCCTAATGCTCGAACAGGGTGGGAGGGCCAGGCGCCTTCATAGCCGGGGTGGGATGGTGGGGCACCCTTCAGTGCCATGAATCGGGGTGTGAGGGCGGGCACACCTCCAGTGACATGACCCGGGTGTGAGGCCGGGCACCCCTCCAGCACCATGTCCCCAGGGTGTGAGGTCAGGCACCCCTTTAGTGACATGACCCGGGTGCGAGGGCGGGCACCCCTCCCAACAATGACCCAGTGTGAGGGCCGGGCACCCCTTCAGTGCCAGAACCGGGAGGTGTGAGGGCCGGGCACTCCTTAAGTGCCATGAAGCAGGTGGTGCAGGCACTCCTCAGCACCCTGGCCAGGGGTGTGGCGGACACCCATTCAATGACATGACCAGTGTGACGGGCACCCCTTCAGTGCCATGAATCAGGGGTGTGAGGCCGTGCCCCTTCAGCACCATGACCCAGGGGTGTTGGGGCTTGGCTCATTTCAGTGCCATGAATCCGGGGTGTGAGGCGGGCACCTTCAGTGCCATGACCAGGTGTGAGGCCGGGCACCCTTTCAGTGACATGACCCGTTGTGAGGCCAGACCCCTCAGTGTCATGAACCGGTGTGAGGCCAGGCACCCCTTCCATGTATCCGGGGTGTGGGGCGGGCACCCTTCAACACCATGACTCCGGGTGTGAAGGCCGGGCACCCCATCAGTGTCATCAACCGGTGTGGGCCGGGCACCCCATCAGTGCCATGACCCGGGGTGAGGCCAGACTCCCCTTCAGTGCCCTGACCCGGGTGAGGCCCAGGCACCACTGTGACATGACCCGGGGTGTGAGGCCGGGCACTCAGTGCCATGAACAGGGGTGTGGGGCGGGCACCCCGTGCCCAGCAGACCAGGGGTGTGAGGGCAGGCACCCCTTCACATGACAGGGTGTCAGGCCGGGCAACCCTTCAGCACCATGACCCGGGGTGTGAGGGCCGGGCACCCATCAGTGCCATGAACCGGGGTGTGAGGCCGGGCACCCCTTCAGTGCCATGAAGCAGGTGAGAGGGCAGGGCACCCCCATGTTACTGTGCCAGGGGTGTGGGCAGGCACCCTCGCCGGGGTGTGAGGGCCAGGCACCCCGCTACACTGACCCTTGGTGTGAGGCCGGGCACCTTCAGTGCCTGACCCGGGAGTGTGAGGCCGGGCACCCTCCAGCACCATGGCCCGGCTTGGCGGGGCCCAGGCCGCAATTCAGTGACATGAGCCGGGGTTTGACGGCCGGGCTCCCATTCCAGTGACATGACCTGGGGTGTGAGGGCTGGGCACCCCTTCAGTGACATGACCCGGGGTGTGAGGGCCAGGCACCCTTTCAGTGACATGTCCCAGGTGTGAGGCAGGCACCCCTTCAGTACCATGACTAGGGGTGTTGGGGCAGCTCGTTCCAGTGCAGATAAAGGTGTGAAGGCCTGGCTCGATTTCAGTGCCATGAATCGGGGTGTGAGGGCCAGTACCCAATCGTCATCATGAACCGGTGTGTGAGGCCGGGCACCTTCAGTACCACTGACCCGCGGTGTGGGGGCCATGCACCCCTTGGTGACATGACCCGGAGAGTGAGGGGCCGGTACCCCGTTTAGTGAGCATGACATGGGGTGTGAGTTGAGGACCCCTCCAGCACCTGACCTGGAGTGTGAGGGGCCAGGTACCCCTTAATTGCCATGAACAGGGGTGTGAGGCCGGGCACCCCGCTTCATTATGAACAGGGGTGTGAGGGCTACAGGCACCCTTCCAGTACCATGGGCGGGGTGTGAAGGTGGCACCCCGACGCAGGCTGTGAACCGGGGTGTGAGGGCGGGCTCCCCTTAACATGACCCGGGGTGGTGTGAGGGCCAGGCTCCCTTCCACATGACCTGGGGGTGTGAGGGCCGGGCACCCCTTCCAGCACCATGACTCAGGGTGGGGCCGGACACCTTCACATGACCCAGGGGTGTGGGGTCGGGCACCTCCCAACACCATGACCCGGTGTGTGAGGTCAGCTTATAAATTCCATGGGAAGCAGGTTGTGAGGGCAGGGCACCCCTTCAGTGTTATAGACCAGGGGTGTGAGGGATGGGCACCCCTTCACATGACCCAGAGGTGTGAGCCGGGCACCTTTCATTGCCATGATCGTGGTGTGAACGGGCACCTTCAGCACAATGACCCGGGTTGTGGTGGGGCACCCCTCAACAACATAGCCCGAGGTGTGAGGACGCAATTCAGTGACATGACCCGGGGTGTGACGGCGGTCCCCTTCAGTGACATGACCGGGGTCGTGAGGCTGGGCACCCTCCAGTGCCATGAAGCAGGTGTGGGGGCAGGGCACCCCTACAGTCAGTATAATCCGGGGTGTGAGGGCCCGGGCACCCTCCTAGAAACATGATGACCCAGGTGTGAGGCCAGGCACCCTTCAGTACCATGACTAGGGTGTGAAAGCCAGGCACCCCTTCAGTGTGTCATGGGCCAGGGTGTGAGGCCAGCACACTTTCAGTGCAGAAACAGGGTGTTAGAGGCCATTTTCTATTACTGCAGAACCAGGGGTGTGAGGGCTGGGCACCCCTTCTGTGCGGGGAGTGAGGTCGGGCACCTTCCAGTGCCATGAATCAGGGGTGTGAGGCCGAACCCCTTCAGCGCACCATGACCAGGGTGTTGGTGCTTGGCTCGATTTTGGGCCTGCCATGAATCGAGGTGTGAGGTCCTGGCTCGATTTCAGTGCTGCCATGGTCCCGAGGTGTGAGGCCGGGCAGCCCATCAGCACCATGAGCCCAGGTGTGAGGCCAGGTCCCCTTCAATACCATGAACAGGGTGAGGCCAGGCACCCCTTGGTGCCATGAACAGGAGTGTGAGGGTTGGGCACCCCTTCAGTACCATGACTTCCGAGGTGTTGGGGCTTGGCTCGATTTCCAGTGCCATGAATCCAGGGGGTGTGAAGGCCTGGCTCGGTTCAGTGCCACATGAATCAGTGTGAGGGCCGAGCACCCCATCAAACATCATGAAAGCCAGGGTGTGAAGACCAGGCACCCCTTCCAGTCTACAGGGTGTGAGGGCCATGCACCCCTTCGTGATGACATGACCCGAGGTGAGGGCCAGTACCCCGGGCTGCACCCCTTTAGGGACATGACCCAGGGCGCGAGGGCCGGGCACCCCTCCAGCACCATGACCCGGAGTGTGAGGGCCGGGCACCCCTTCAGTGCCATGAACAGGGGTGTGAGGGCCGGGCACCCCTTCAGTGCCATGAACCGGGGTGTGAGGGCCGGGCACCCTTTCAGTGTCATGAAACGGGTCGTGAAGGCCGGGCACCTTCAGCACCATGGCCCGGGGTGTGAGGGCCGGACACCCATTCAGTGACATGGCCCAGGGTGTGACGGCCAGGAAGCCCTTTAGTGACATGACCCGGGGTGTGAGGGCCGGGCACCCCTCCAGCACCATGCCCCAGGGCGTGAGGGCCGGGCACCCCTTCAGTGCCACGAACCTGGGTTTGAGGGCCGGTCACTCCTTCAGTGACATGACCCGGGGTTTGAGGGCCGGGCACCCCTCCAGCACCATGGCCCGGGGTGTGAGGGCCGGACACCCCTACAATGCTCCGAACAGGGGTGGGAGGGCCCGGCGTGCCTTCACATGACGCGGGGTGGGATGGTCGGGCACCCCTTCAGTGCCATGAATCGGGGTGTGAGGGTCGGGCACTCCTTCAGCACCATGACCCGGGGTGTTGGGGCTTGGCTCGATTTCAGTGCCATGAATCGGGGTGTGAGGGCCTGGCTCGATTTCAGTGCCATGAATCAGGTGTAGGGCCGGGCACCTCCAGTGACAAGACCCGGGTTGTGAGGGCGGGGCACCCTCAGCACCATGTCCCAGGGTGAGGTCAGGCATCCTACAATGCTCAGACAGGGGTGGGAGGGCCAGCGCCTTCTATGGCCTTGAAGGTGGGATGGTGGGCACCCCGCAGTGCCCGCCAGATCGGGGTGTGAGGCAGGCCTCCTTCCAGCACCATGACCCAGGGTGTTGGGGCTGTCATTCAGTGCCATGAATTGGGAGTGTGAGGCTGGCTCGATTTCAGTGCCATGAATCGGGGTGTGAGGGCCGGGCACACCTCCAGTGACATGACCCGGGGTGTGAGGGCCGGGCACCCCTCCAGCACCATGTCCCAGGGTGTGAGGTCCGGGTACCCCTTTAGTGACATGACCCGGTTTAGTGACATGACCCGGGGTGCGAGGGCCGGGCACCCCTCCAGCACAATGACCCGGAGTGTGAGGGCCGGGCACCCCTTCAGTGCCAAGAACCGAGGTGTGAGGGCCGGGCACTCCTTAAGAGCCATGAAACGGGGTGTGAGTGCCGGGCACTCCTCCAGCTCCCTGGCCCGGGGTGTGAGGGGCGGACACCCATTCAATGACATGACCCGGGGTGTGACGACCGGGCACCCGTTCAGTGCCATGAATCGGGGTGTGAGGGCCGGGTACCCCTTCAGCACCATGACCCGGGGTGTTGGGGCTTGGCTCGATTTCAGTGCCATGAATCAGGGTGTGAGGGCCGGGCACCCCTTCAGTGCCATGACCCGGGGTGTGAGGCCCGGGCACCCTTTCAGTGCCATGAAACGGGGTGTGAGTGCCGGGCACCCATACAGTGCTTTGAACCAGGGTGTGAGGGCCGGGCACCCCTTCACATGACCCGGGGTGTCAGGGTCGGTCACCCCTCCAGCACCATGTCCCGCGGTGTGAGGGCCGGGCACCCCATCAGTGCCATGAACCGGGGTGTGATGGCCGGGCACCTCTTAAATGCCATGAAACGGGTTGTGAGGGAAGGCACCCCTACAGTGTTATAAACCGGGGTGTGAGGGCCGGGCACTTGCTACATGACCCATGGTGTGGGGCCGGGCACCCCTTCAGTGCCTGACCCGGGTGTGAGGCCAGGCACCCGCTTTCAGAGTGCAGATCGTGGTGTGAGGCCAGGCACTGCTTGCTAATGACCCAGGGGTGTGAGGGCCAGGCACCCCTCTAACACCATGGCCCGGCCTTGAGGGCCAGACACCAATTCAGTGACATGAGCCGGGGTTTGACGGCCGGGCTCCCATTCAGTGACATGACCTGGGGTGTGAGGGCTGGGCACCCCTTCAGTGACATGAGCCGGGGTGTGAGGGCCAGGCACCCTTTCAGTGACATGAGCCGGAGTGTGAGGGCCTGGCACCCCTCCAGCACCATGACCCGGAGTGTGAGGGCTGGGCACCCCTTCAGTACCATGACTCGGGGTGTTGGGGCTTGGCTCGATTTCAGTGCCATGAATCGGGGTGTGAAGGCCTGGCTCGATTTCAGTGCCATGAATCGGGGTGTGAGGGCCGAGCACCCCATCAGTGTCATGAATCGGGGTGTGAGGGCCGGGCACCCCTTCAGTGCCATGACCCGGGGTGTGAGGGCCATGCACCCCTTCAGTGACATGACCCGGGGAGTGAGGGCCGGTACCCCGTTTAGTGACATGACCCGGGGTGTGAGGGCCGGGGACCCCTCCAGCACCATGACCCGGAGTGTGAGGGCCGGGTCCCCCTTCAGTACCATGAACAGAGGTGTGAGGGCCGGGCACCCCTTCAGTGCCATGAACAGGGGTGTGAGGGCTGGGCACCCTTTCAATACTATGAAGCGGGGTGTGAAGGGCGGCACCCCTACAGAGCTGTGAACCGGGGTATGAGGGCCGGGCTCCCCTTAACATGACCCGGGGTGTGAGGGCCGGGCTCCCCTTCACATGACCTGGGGTGTGAGGGCCGCGCACCCCTTACCATCTACTCCCAGGGGTGCAGACCAGGCACCCCTTCACCTTGACCCAGGGGTGTGAGGGCCGGGCACCCCTAAAGCACAATGACCCAGGCTGTGAGGGCGGGGCACCCCATCAGTGCACAGAACCGGGGTGAGAGGGCCGGGCACCCTTAAGTGCTGAAACGGGGTGTGAGTGCAGGCACCCCTACAGTGCTTTGAACGAGGGTGTGAGGGCCAGGCACCACTTCACATGAACCCGGGGTGTAGGGTCGGCACCCTCAGCCCCATGACCCGGGGTGTTGGGGGCTGGGTCGACTTCAGTGCCATGAATTGGGGTGTAGGGCCTGGCTCGATTTGCCATAAACCGGGTGTATGCCGGTACCCCATCAGCACCATGACCCGGGGTGGAGGGCGGGCACCCGTTCACATGACGCGGGTGTGGGGTCAGGCACCCCTTCAGTGCTATGAATCGGGGGTGGAGGGCCGGGCAACCCCTTCACCTCATGACCCGGGTGTTAGCTGGGCCGATTTCTTGAGTGCCATGAATCGGGGTGTGAGGGCCTGGCTCGATTTCAGTGCCATAAATCGGGGTGTAAGGTCCGGGCACCCCATCAGCACCACATGACCCGGGGTGAGGGCCAGGCACCCTCCAGCACCAGCGACCTGGGGTGTGAGGGCCGGACACCCTTTCAGTGACAAGACCGGGTGTGACGAGCGGGCAGACCTTCAGTGACATAACCGGGGTGTGAGGCTGGGTACCCACCAGCCCATGCCCGGGGTGAGGGCCGGGCACCCCTTCAGCACTATGGCCTGGGGGTGAGGGCCGAACACCCATTCAGTGACATGACCTGGGGTGTGACTGCCAGAACCCTTCAGTGACATGACGCGGGTGTGAGGGCCGGGCACCCCTTCAGTGCCATGGACCTGGTGTGAGGGCTGGTCACTCCTTCAGTGACATGACCCGGGGTTTGAGGGCCGGGCACCCTTCAGTGCCATGAAAGGGGTGTGAGGCGGGCTCCCTTCAGTGCCATGAAACGGGGTGTGAGGGCCAGGCACCCTTCAGTTCAATGAAACGGGGTGAGAGCTGGCCCCTTCACATGACCCTGGGTGTGAGGGCTGGCACCTGTTCATATGACACCGGGGTGAGGGCTGCACCCCTTCAGCACCATGACTCTGGGGAGGGGCGGGCACCCCATCAGTGCCCTGAACTGGTTTTAGGAGGCCGGGCACCCCATCAGTGACATGACCCGTGGGGTGTGGGGCCGGGGACCCCTCCAGCACCATGACCCGGAGTGTGAGGGCCGGGCACCCCTTCAGTGCCATGAACAGTGGTGTGAGGGCTCGGCACCCCTTCAGTGCCAAGAACCGGATGTGAGGGCCGGGCACCGTTTCAGTGTCATGAACGGGGTTTGAAGGCTGGCACCCCTACAGTGCTGTGAACCGGGGTGTGAGGGCCGGGCACCCCTTCATACGACCCGGGGGTGTGGCCGGGCACCCTTCAGCACCATGACTCGGGGTGTGAGGGCCAGGCACCCCTTAGCACCATGACCCGGGTGGCTGGCACCCTTTCAGTGTCATGGACCGGGGTGAGGGCCGGGCACCCTCTCATATGACCGGGGTGTCAGGCCGGGCACCTGTTCATATGACCTGGGTGTGAGGGCTGGCACCCCTTCAGCACCATGACTGGGGTGTGAAGGCCGGGCACCCCATCAGTGCCATCAACGGGGTGTGAGGGCCGGGCACCTAATCAGTGCCATGACCTGGGGTGAGGGCCGGGCACCCTTTCAGTGTCATGACCGTGTGTGAGGGCTGGCACCCCTTCATATGACCCGGGGTGTCAGGCGCCGGCATCCGTTCATATGACCGGGGTGTGAGGGCTGGGCACCCTTCAGCACCACGACTGGGTGTGAAGGCTGGGCACCCCATCAGTGCCATCAACCGGGGTGGAGGGGGGCACCCAATCAGTGCCATGACCGGGGTGTGAGGGCCGGCCTCCCCTTCAGTGCCATGACCCGGGTGTGAGGCCCGGGCACGCTTTCAATGACATGACCCGGGTGTGAGGGCCGGACACCTTCAGTGTCATGAACCGGGGTAGAGGCCGGCACTCCACATGAAACGGGGTGTGAGTGCCGGCCCCATTCAGTGCCATGAACAGGGGTGTGAGGGCTGGACCCCTTCAGTGCCAAGAACTGGGGTGTGAGGGCCCTGTACCTTCAGTGACATGACCTGGGGGTGGGGGCCGGTCACCCCTTCAGTGCCATGAACCTGGGTGTGAGGGCCGGTTACTCCTTCAGTGACATGACCCGGGTGTGAGGGCCGGAACCCCTATAGGGACATCACCCGGGGTGTGAGGGCCGGGCACCCCTCCAGCACCATGACCCGGGTGGAGGGCCGGGCACCCTTCAGTGCCATGAACTGGGGTGAGGCCGGGCACCCCTAGTGCCATGAATCGGGGTGTGAGTGACGGGTACCCCTTCTGCACCATGGCACGGGGTGTGAGGGCCGACACCTTAGGGACATGACCCAGGGCGCGAGGGCCGGGCACCTCCAGCACCATGAGACCCGGAGTGTGAGGGCGGGCACCCCTTCAGTGCCATGAACCGGGGTGTGAGGCCGGGTACCCCTTATGCCATGAAACGGGGTGTGAGTGCCGGGCACCCTTCAGCACTATGGCCCTGGGTGTGAGGGCCGGACACCCATTCAGTGACATGACCAGGGGTGTGACGGGCAGGAACCCTTCAGTGACATGACCCGGGGTGTGAGGGCCGGGCACCCTCCAGCACCATGCCCAGGGTGTAAGGGCCAGGCACTCTTCACATGACCCGGGGTGTGAGGGCTGGCACCCCTTCACATGACCCGTGAGGGCCGGGCACCCCTGCAGCACCATGACCTGGGGTGTAGTGCCAGGCACCCCATCAGTGCCATGACCTGTGGGCTGGCCTCTTAGTGCCATGACCGGGGAGTGACGCCTGGGCACCCTTTCAGTGATATGATCAGGGCAGTGAGCGGGCACCCCTTATGCCATGAAAACGGGGTGTGAGGCCGGCACCATACAGTGCTTTGATCCAGGGTGAGGGCCGGGCACCCCTTCACATGACCCGGGATGTCAGAGTCGGGCACCTCCAGCACCATGACCTGTGTGAGGGCGGGCACCCCATCAGTGCCATGAACGGGGCTGTGATGGCCGGGCACCCCTAAAATGCCATGAAACGGTTGTTAGGGCAGGGCACCCCTACAGTGTTATGAACTGGGGTGAGGCCGGGCACCCCTTCAACACAATGACCCGGGGAGGAGGGTGGGGCACCCTCCAGCACCATAGCCTGAGTTGTGGCCGGACACCAATTCAGTGACAGACCCGGGGTGTGACGGCTGGTCTCTTCAGTGACATGACCCGGGGAGAGGGCTGGGCACCCTTCAGTGACATGACCCGGGTGTGAGGGCCAGGCACCCTTCAGTGACATGTCCCGGGGTGTGAGGGCCGGGCACCCCTCCAGAACCATGACCCGGAGTGTGGGGCCAGGCACCTTTCAGTACTATGACTTGGGGTATGAGGGCCGGGCACCTTCAGTGTCATGAACCGGGGTGAGGCCGGCACCCTTTCAGTGCCATGAAACAGGGTGAGGGGCCGGGCACCTTCAGTGTCATGAACCGGGGTGTGAGGGCCGGGCACCATTTCAGTGCCATGAAACAGGGTGTGAGGTCGGCACCCTTCATTGCCATGAATTGGGTGTGAGAGCCGGGCACCCCTTCAGCACCATGACCCGGTGTGTTGGGGCTTGGGTCGATTTCAGTGCCATGAATCGGGGTGTGAGGGCCTGGCTGATTTCAGTGCCATGAATCGGGGTGTAAGGGCCGGCACCCCATCAGCACCATGACCTGGGTGTGAGGGCCGGGCACCCTCCAGCACCATGGCCCGGGGTGAGGGCCGACACCCATTCAGTGACAAGACCAGAACGTACAGGCCTTCAGTGACATAACTCGGTGAGGACGAACCCCTTAGGGACATGACCCGGAGTGTGAGGGCCGGGCACCCTTTCAGTACTATGACTTGGGGTATGAGGGCCGGGCACCCCTTCTGTGTCATGAACCGGGGTGTGAGGGCCGGGCACCCTTTAAGTACCATGAAGCAGGGTTTGAGGGCCGGGCACCCCTTCATTGTCATGAACCGGGGTGTGAGGGCCGGGCACCCTTTCAGTGCCATGAAACAAGGTGTGAGGGTCGGGCACCCCTTCAGTGCCATGAATCGGGGTGTGAGGGCCGGGCACCCCTTCAGCACCATGACCCGGTGTGTTGGGGCTTGGGTCGATTTCAGTGCCATGAATCGGGGTGTGAGGGCCTGGCTCGATTTCAGTGCCATGAATCGGAGTGTAAGGGCCGGGCACCCCATCAGCACCATGACCCGGGGTGTGAGGGCCGGGCACCCCTCCAGCACCATGGCCCGGGGTGTGAGGGCCGGACACCCATTCAGTGACAAGACCCGGGCTTTGACGAACGGGCAGGCCTTCAGTGACATAACCCGGGGTGTGAGGGCCGGGCACCCCTCCAGCACCATGCCCCGGGGTGTGAGGGCCGGGCACCCCTTCAGTGCCATGAACCTGGGTGTGAGGGTCGGTCACTCCTTTAGTGACATGACCCGTTTGTGAGGGCCGGGCACTACATCAGTGACATGACCCGTGGTGTGAGGGCCGGGCACCCATTCAGTGCCATGAACAGAGGTGTGAGGGCCGGGGACCCCTCCAGCACCATGACCTGGAGTGTGAGGGCCGGGCACCCCTTCAGTGCCATGAACAGGGGTGTGAGGGCCGGGCACCCCTTCAGTGCCAAGAACTGGGGTGTGAGGGCCCTGCACCCCTTCAGTGACATGACACGGGGTGTGAGGGCCGGTCACCCCTTTAGTGACATGACCCCCGGTGTGAGGGCCGGGGACCCCTCCAGCACCATGACCCGGAGTGTGAGGGCCGGGCACCCCTTCAGTGCCATGAACAGGGGTGTGAGGGCCGGGCACCCCTTCAGTGCCAAGAACCGGGGTGTGAGCCGGGCACCCCTGCATTTCTGTGAACCGGGGTGTGAGGGCCCAGCACCTTCACATGACCAGGGGTGGGGCGGGCACCCCTTCACGCGGCCGAGGGGTGTGAGGGCCAGGCACCCCTTCACATGACCCGGGGTGTCAGGGCCGGGCAGCCCTTCACATGACCCGGGGTTTGAGGGCCGGACACCCCTTCACATGACCCGGGGTGTGAGGGCCGGGCACCCCTTCACATGACTCGGGGTAAGAGGGCCGGGCACCCCTTCAGCACCATGACTCGGGGTGTGAGGGCCGGGCACTCCATCAGTGACATGAACCGGGGTGAGAAGGCCGGGGACCCCTTAAGTGCCATGAAAAGGGGTGTGATTGCCGGGCACCCATACAGTGCTTTGAACGAGGGTGTGAGGGCCAGGCACCCCTTCACATGACCCGGGGTGGCAGGGTCGGGTACCCCTCCAGCACCATGACCCTGGGTGTTGGGGCTTGGGTCGATTCAGTGCCATGAATTGGTGCAAGGGCCTGGCTCATTTCAGTGCCTTGAAACAGGGTGTGAGGGCCAGGCACCCCTACAGTGCTGCGAACCGGGGTGTGAGGGCCGGGCACCCGTTCACATGACGCGGGGTGTGATGGTCGGGCACCCCTTCAGTGCCATGAATCGGGGTTTGAGGGCTGGGCACCCCTTCAGCACCATGACTCTGTGTGTTGGGGCTTGGGTCGATTTCAGTGCCATGAATCGGGGTGTGAGGGCCTGGCTCGATTTCAGTGCCATAAATCGGGGTGTAAGGGCCGGGCACCCCATCAGCACCATGACCCGGGGTGTGAGGGCCGGGCACCCCTCCAGCACCATGGCCCGGGGTGTGAGGGCCGGACACCCATTCAGTGACAAGACCTGGGCTGTGACGAACGGGCAGGCCTTCAATGCCAAGTGAACCTGTGGAGGGCTGGCACCTATGCCATGAAACGGGGTGTGAGTGCCGGACACCCCTTCAGCACCATGGCCCGGGGTGTGAGGGCAGGACACCCATTCAGTGACATGACCCGGGGTGTGACTGCCAGGAACCCCTTCAGTGACATGACCCGGGGTGTGAGGGTCGGGCACCCCTTCAGTGCCATGGACCTGGGTGTGAGGGCCGGTCACTCCTTTAGTGACATGACCCGGGGTTTGAGGGCCGGGCACCCCTTCAGTGCCATGAACAGGGGTGTGAGGGCCGGGCTCCCCTTCAGTGCCATGAACCGGGGTGTGAGGGCCGGGCACCCTTTCAGTGCAATGAAACGGGGTGTGAAGGCCGGGCACCCCTACACTGCTGTGAACCGGGGTGTGAGAGCCGGGCTCCCCTTCACATGACCCGGGGTGTGAGGGCCGGGCACCCGTTCACATGACACCGGGGTGTGAGGGGTGGGCACCCCATCAGTGCCCTGAACCGGTTTGTAAGGGCCGGGCACCCCATCAGTGACATGACCCGTGGTGTGAGGGCCGGGGACCCCTCCAGCACTATGACCCGGAGTGTGAGGGCCGGGCACCCCTTCAGTGCCATGAACAGTGGTGTGAGGGCCTGGCACCCCTTCAGTGCCAAGAACCGGGATGTGAGGGCCGGGCACCGTTTCAGTGTCATGAAACGGGGTTTGAAGGCCGGGCACCCCTGCTGTGTGCTGTGAACCGGGGTGTGAGGGCCAGGGCACCCCTTCACATGACCCGGGGTGTGAGGGCCGGGCACCCCTTCAGCACCATGACTCGGGGTGTGAGGGCCGGGCACCCCATTAGTGCCATGAACCGGGGTGAGGGCCGGGCACCCATCAGTGCCATGACCGGGTGTGAGGGCCGGGCTCCCCTTCAGTGCCATGACCCGGGGTGTGAGGGCCGGGCACCCTTTCAGTGCCATGGACTGGTGAGGGCTGGCACCCTTTCAGTGCTAAGGAAACGGGGTGTGAAGGCTGGGCACCCCACAGTGATGTAAACCTGGGGTGTGGACCTGGGCACCCCTTCACATGACCCGGGGTGTGAGGGCCGGGCACCATTCAGCACCATGACCGGGGTGAGGGCCGGGCACCCCATTAGTGCCATGAACTGGGGTGTGAGGGCCGGGCACCCCATCAGTGCCATGACCTGGGTGAGGGCCGGGCTCCTTCAGTGCAAGGCTGGACAGGCGTGAGGGCTGGGCACCCTTTCAGTGCCATGAAACGGGGTGAGAAGGGCACCCTACAGTGATGTGAACCTGGGGTGTGGACTCGGGCACCCCTTCAAATGACCGGGTGTGAGGGCCGGGCACCCCTTCACATGACCCGGGGTGTGAGGGCCGGGCACCTTCAGCACCATGACTGGGTGTGAGGGCGTGACCCCATCAGTGCCCTGACCCGGTTTAGGAGGGCCGGGCACCCCATCAGTGCCATGACCGGGGTGTGAGGGCCCTGCACCCCTTCAGTGACATGACCCAGGAGTTAGGGCCGGTCACACCCTTTAGTGACATGACCCGGGGTGTGAGGGCCGGGGATTTTCCAGGACCATGACCCGGAGTGTGAGGGCCGGGTCCCCTTCAGTACCATGAACAGTGGTGTGATGGCCTGGCACCCCATCAGTGCCATGAACCGGGGTGTGAGGGCTGGGCACCTTCAGTACCATGAAGGGGTGTGAAGGCCGGCACCCCTACAGAGCTGTGAACCGGGGGGTGATGGCCGGGCACTTCACATGACCCGGGTGTGAGGGCTGGCCCCTTCACATGAAACGGGGTGAGGGCCGGGCACCCCTTCAGCACCACATGACTCGGGGTGAGGCTGGCCCCACCAGTGCCATGACCCGGGGAGGAGGCCTGGCACCTCAGTGGATGAAGAACCGGGGTGGAGGGCTGGCACCCCTATGCCATGAAAACGGGGTGAGTGCCAGGCACCCATACAGTGCTTTGATCCAGGGTGTGAGGGCTGGGCACCCCTTCACATGACCCGGGTGTCAGGGTCGGGCACCCTCCAGCACCATGACCCGTGTGTGAGGCCGGCACCCCATCAGTGCCATGAACTGTGTGAGTGTCGGTCACCCCTAAATGCCATGAAACGGATTCGGAGGGCAGGGCACCCCTACAGTGTTAGAACCGGGGTGTGAGGGCTGGGCACCCCTTCTCACATGACCTGGGCTGTGAGGGCGGGGCACCCTCCAGCACCATAGCCTGAGGTGTGAGGGCCATACACCAATTCAGTGACATGACCGTGTGACGGCCGGGCCCCCCTTCAGTGACATGACCCGAGGTGGAGGGCCGAGCACCCCCTCTAGCACCATGACCTGGGGTGTGAGGGCCGGACACCCATTCAGTGACAAGACCCGGCTGTGACGAACGGGCAGACCTTCAGTGATATAACCCGGTGTGAGGGCACCTCCAGCACCATGCCCTGGGTTATGAGGGCCGGGCACCCACAGTGCACCAAACAGGGGTGTGAGGGCCCGGCACCTCACATGACGCGGGGTGTGATGGTCGGGCACCCTTTAGTGCAAGAATCGGGGTGTGAGGGCCGTGCACCCCTCAGCACCATGACCAGGTTTGGGGCTTGGCTGATTTCAGTGCCAATAATCGGGGTGTGAGGGCCTGGCTCGATTTCAGTGCCATGAATCGGGGTGTGAGGCTGGCTCCTTCAATGCCATGACCTGGGGTGTGAGGCCTGGGCACCTTTCAGACATGACCGGGGTGTGAGTGCCGGGCACCCTTTCTGTGTCATGACCCGGGGTGAGGCTGGCACCTTCATATAGACCCGGGGTGAGGCCGGGCACCCTTCATATGACCCGGGGTGTGAGGGCCGGGCACCCCTTCAGCACCATGACTCGGGGTGTGAAGGCCGGGCACCCCATCAGTGCCATCAACTGTGAGGGCTGCACCTAATCAGTGCCATGACCAGTGGGCATGGCTCACCTTCAGTGCCATGACCCGGGGTTTGAGCCTGAGCACGCTTTCAATGACATGACCCGGGGTGTGAGGGCCGGGCACCCCTTTCAGTGTCATAAACGGGGTGTGAGGGCCGGCACTTAAGTGCTATGGAAACGGGGTGGAGTGCCGGGCACCCATACAGTGCCTTGAACCAGTGTGAGGGCCGGGCACCCCTTCACATGACCGGGGTGTGAGGGCCGGGCCCTCCAGCACCATGACCCGGGGTGTGAGGGCAGGGCACCCACAGCGTTATGAACCGGGGTGTGAGGCGGCACCCCCTTCTCACATGACCCTTGGTGTGAGGGCTGGACTCTTCAGTGCCCCACCTGGGTGTGAGGGCCGGGCACCCCAGTGCCATGGAACGGGTGTATAGCCGGGCACCCCTACAGTGCTGTGAACCGGGGTGTGAAAGCCGTGCACCCTTACATGACCCGGGGTGTGTGGGCCGGGCACCCTTCACATGACCCGGGGTGAGGGCTGGCACCACTTCAGCACCATGACTCGGGTGGAGGGCCTGGCACCCCATCAGTGCCATGAACCGGGGTGAGGGCTGGGCACCCTTTCAGTACCATGAAGCGGGGTGAAGGGCCGGCACCCCTACAGAGCGTGAACGGGGTGTGATGGCCGGGCACCCCTTCACATGACCCGGGTGAGGGCTGGCCCCTTCACATGAAACGGGGTGTGAGGCCGGGCACCCCTTCAGCACCATGACTCGGGGTGAGGGCCGGGCTCCCCACCAGTGCAATGACCGGGGAGGAGGCCCGCACCCTTTCAGTGACAAGAACGGGGTGGAGGGCGGGCACCCCTTAAGTGCCATGAAACGGGGTGTGAGTGCCAGGCACCATACAGTGCTTTGATCCAGGGTGTGAGGCCGGGCACCCTTCACATGACCCGGGTGTCAGGGTCGGGCACCCTCCAGCACCATGACCGTGTGTGAGGGCTGGCACCCCATCAGTGCCATGAACGGGGTGTGAGTATTCACCCCTTAAATGCCATGAAACGGATTGTGAGGGCAGGGCACCCCTACAGTGTTGTGAACTGGGTGAGGGCTACACCCTTCACATGACCTGGGTAAAGCCGGGCACCCTTTCAGTGCCAAGGACTGGGGTGTGAGGGCCGGGCACCCTTCAGCACAATGACCCGGCCTGAGGGCGGGCACCCCTCCAGCACCATAGCGCCTGAGGTGTGAGGGCCATACAATTCCTGACATGACCCGTGACGGCCGGTCTCCCCTTCAGTGACATGACCCGAGGTGTGAGGGCCGAGCACCCCCACACCATGACCCGGGGTGTGAGGGCCGGACACCCATTCAGTGACAAGACCCGGGCCTGACGAACGGGCAGACCTTCAGTGATATAACCCGGGGTGTGAGGCCGGGCACCTCCAGCACCATGCCCTGGGGAGGGCCGGCACCCCTACAGTGCACCAAACAGGGTGGAGGCCGGCACCCCTTCACATAGACGCGGGTGATGGTCGGGCACCCCTTTAGTGCAATGAATCGGGGTGTGAGGCCTGCACCCTTCAGCACCATGACCCGGGTTTTGGGGCTTGCCTGATTTCAGTGCCATTAATCGGGGTGTGAGGGCCTGGCTCGATTTCAGTGCCATGAATCGGGGTGTGAGGGCTGGCCCCTTCAGTGCCATGACCCGGGGTGTGAGGCCTGGGCACCCTTTCAGTGACATGACCCGGGGTGTGAGTGCGGGCACCCTTTCAGTGTCATGACCCGGGGTGTGAGCCGGGTACCTTCATATGACCCAGGTGTGAGGGCCGGGCACCCCTTCATATGACCCTGGGTGTGAGGGCTGGGCACCCTTCACATGATGCGGGGTGTGAGGTCAGGCACATCAGTGCCATGAATCAGGGTGTGAGGCCGGGCACCCTTCAGCACCATGACCAGGGGTGTTGGGGCTTGGCTCGATTTAGTGCCATGAATCAGGTGTAGGTCCTGGCTCGATTTCAATGCCATGAATCGGGTGTGAGGGCCGGGCAACCCATCAGCACCCATGACCCGGGTGTGAGGCCGGGCACCCTCCAGCACCGTGGCCGGGGTGTGAGGTCGGACACCCATTCAGTGACAAGACCGGGCTGTGACGGACAGGCAGACCTTCAGTGACATAACCCGGGGTGTGAGGGCTGGCACCTCCAGCACCATGCCCCAGGGTGTGAGGGCCGGGCACCTTCAGTGCCATGAACCTGGGTGTGGGGCCAGTCCCCTTCAGTGACATGACCGGGGTGTGAGGGCACCCTTTAGGGACATGACCGGGGTGAGGGCGGGCACCCCTCAGCCATGACCTGGAGTGTGAGGGCGGGCACCCCTTCAGTGCCATGAACCGGGGTGTGAGGGCCAGGCAACCCTTCAGTGCTATGACAGGGGTGTGAGGGCGGGCACCCTTTCAGTGCCATGAAACAGGTGGAAAGCTGCACCCTTTACATGACCTGGGTGTGGGGCCGGGCACCCTTCACATGACCTGCAGGGCCGGGCACCACTTCAGCACCATGACTCGGGGGTGTGAGGGCCTGGCACCATCAGTGCTATGAACCGGGGTGTGAGGGCTGGGCACCCTTTCAGTACCATGAAGCGGGGTGTGAAGGCCGGCACCCCTACAGAGCTGTGAACTGGGGTGTGATGGGCCGGGCACCCCCTTCACATGACCTGGGGTGTGAGGGCTGGCCCCTCTCACATGAAACGGGGGTGTGAGGGCCGGGCAACTCCTTCAGCACCAGACTCGGGGTGTGAGGGCCGGGCTCCCCACTGAAAGCACATGACTCCGGGGAGGGAGGTCTGGGCACCCTTTCATGACAAGAACCGGGGTGGAGGGCCGGGCACCCCTTAAGTGCCATGAAAACGGGGTGTGAGTACAGGCACCCATACAGTGCTTTGATCCAGGGTGTGAGGCCGGGCACCCCTTCACATGACCCGGGTGTTGCCGGCACCCCTCCAGCACCATGACCGTGTGTGAGGGCCGGGCACCCATCAGTGCCATGAACCGGGGTGTGAGTATCGGTCACCCTTTTTAAAATGCCATGAAACGGATTGTGAGGGGCAGGGCACCCCTGACAGTAAGCTAGAACCGGGGTGTGAGGGCTGGGCACCCCCTTCACATGAGACCCGGGGTGTTAGGGCTGGGCACCAAAGTGAACGGGGGTGTGAGGGCCGGGCACCCTTCAGCACAATGACCCGGGCTGAGGGCGGGGCACCCCTCCAGCACCATAGCCTGAGGTGTGAGGGGCCATACACCAATTCAGTGACATGACCTGGGGTGTGGATGGCTGGCCCTCCTTCAGTGACATGGACTGAGGAGGGGTGTGAGGGCTGAGCACCCCTCTAGCACCATGACCTGGGTGTGAGGGGGCCGACACCCAATACTCAGTGGAGGCCAAGACCTGGCTGTGACGAACGGGCAGACCTTCAGTGATATAACCCGGGTGGAGGGTTGGCACCTCCAGCACTACTGCCCTGGGTGTGAGGGGGCCGGGCACCCCACAGTGCACCAAACAGGGGTGTGGAGGGCCCGCACCCCTTCTCAGACATGACGCGGGTGTGATGGTCGGGCACCCTTTAGTGCAATGAATCGGGGGTGAGGCCGTGCACCCCTTCAGCACCATGACCCGGGGTTTTGGGGCTTGGCTCGATTTCACATGCTATTAATCGTGTGAGGGCCTGCCTGATTTCAGTGCCATGAATCGGGGTGTGAGGGCCGGCTCCCCCTTCAGTGCCATGACTCCGGGGTGTGAGGCCTGGCACCTTTCAGTGACATGACCCGTGGGGTGGAGCTGGGCACCCTTCTGTGTCATGACCTGGGGTGTGAGGGCTGGGTACCCTTCATATGACCTGGGTGAGGGCCGGGCACCCCTTCATATGACCCGGGTGTGAGGGCTGGGCACCCCTTCAGCAACCATGACCTGGGGTGTGAAGGCTGGCACCCCATCAGTGCCATCACAACTGGTGTGAGGGCCGGGCACCTAATCAGTGCTATGACCCGGGGTGTAAGGGGCCGGTCTACCTCTGAGTGCCATGACCCCTGGCTGGGCCCGAGCACGCTCTCAATGACATGACCCGGGTGTGAGGGACGCGCACCCTTTCAGTGTCATAAACCGGGGTGGAGGGCCGGGCACTCCTTATGCTATGAACGGGTGTGAGTGCCGGGCACCCATACAGTGCCTTGAACCAGGGTGTGAGGGCTGGGCACCCCTCTCCGCTACGACCCGGGGTGTCAGGGCTGGCAACCCCTCCAGCACCATGACCTGGGGTGGAGGGCTGGCACCCCTTCAGGCGAAACGGGGTGTGAGGGCAGGGCACCCATACAGCGTTATGAACTGGGTAAGAGGGTTGGGCACCCCCTTCACATGACCCTTGGTGTAAGGGGCCGGGCACTCCTTCAGTGCCCCTGACCTGGGGTGTGTGAGGGCCGGGCACCCTTCAGTGCCATGAATCGGGGGTGTGAGGGCTGGGCACCACTTCAATAATGACCCGGGGTGGAGGGCTGGGCACCCCTCCAGCACCATGGCCTGGGTGTGAGGGCCGACACCACCAGTGACTTGAGCCACAGACGGCCGGCTCCCATTCAGTGATAAGGACCCTGGGGTGTGAGGGTTGGTGTGAGCCTGGCACGCTTTCAATGACATGACCCGTGAGGGCTGGGCACCCTTTAGTGTCATGAACCGGGTTGTGGAGGGGCTGGCACCTTAAGTGCTATGAAACGGGGTGTGAGTGCTGGCATCTATATACAGTGCTTTGAACCAGGGTGTGAGGGCCGGGCACCTTCACATGACTCGGGGTGTAAGGGCTGGCACCCTTCACATGACCCGTGTGTAAGGGCTGGTACCTCTTCAGTGCTCCCACCCGGTGTGAGGGCTGGGCACCCTTTCAGTGCCAAGTGAACTCGGGTGGACGGGCACCTCCAGCACCATGCGGTCTGGGTGAGGGCCGGGACACCAATTCAGTGACATGACCCGGGGTGTTACGGCCGGCCTTCTTCAGAGACATGACCCGTGGTGTGAGGGTTGGGCACCCCTTCAGTGACACATGACCTGGGGTGTGAGGGCCGGGCACCTCCAGCACCATGACCCGGAGAGGCCGGGCACCCTCAACATGACTCGGGGTGTGGAGGGCTGGGCGCCCTTCAGTGTCATGAAGCGGGGGTGTGAGGGCTGGGCACCTTTCAGTGCCAAGTGAAACAGGGTGTGAGGGCCCGGCACCCTTCTCACATGACGCTGGGTGTGATGGTCGGGCACCCCTTCAGTGCTATGAATCGGGGTGTGAGGCCGGGCACCCCTTCAGCACCAAGGCGACACGGGTTGTAGGGCTTGGGCTGATTTTAGTGCCAGTGAACCGGTGGAAGGCCTTCGCTGACGGCATGCCATGAATCGGGGTGAGGGCTGGGCACCCCTTCAGTTCCATGAACCTGGGTGGTGAGGGCCGGTCACTCCTTCAGTGACACATGACCCGGGGTGGAGGGCCGGGGCACCCCTCCAGCACCATGTGAACCGGAGAGTGGGGCTGGGCACCATCAGTGCCAAGGAACTGGTGTAGGAGGGCTGGGCACCCCTTAAGTGCTATGAAACGGGTGTGAGTGCTGGGCACCTATACAGTGCTTTTGAACCAGGGGTGTGAGGGGCCGGTCACCCCTTCTCACATGACCCGGGTGAGGGCCGGGCACCCTTAGTGTCAAAGTGAACCAGGGTGTGAGGGTTGGCACCCATTCACATGACCTGGGTGTGAGGGGTTGGGCACCCTTCAGTGCCATGAAACGGTGGTGGAGGCCGGGCACCATACAGTGCCATGAACTGGGGTGGAGGGCTGGGCACTCCTTATGGCATAAAACAGAGGTGTGGAGTGCCGGGCACCTATACAGTGCTTTTGAACCAGGGTGTGAGGGCCGGGCACCCTTCTCACATGACCCGGGGTAAGGGCTGGCACCCCTTCACATGACCTGGGTGTAAGGGCCGGGCACCCTTCAGTGCCCTGACCCGGGGTGGAGGCTGGGCACCCTTTCAGTGCCATGAATCGGGTGTGGAGGGACGGGGCACCCCCTCCAGCACTATGGGCCCTGGTGTGAGGGCTGAAACCAATTCAGTGACATGACCTAGGGGTGAGCATGGCCGGGCTCCTCTTCAGAGACATGACCCGTGGTGGAGGGCTGGGCACACCTTCAGTGACATGACCGTGTGAGGCCGGGCACCCCCTCCAGCACCATGACCCGAGTATAAGGGCCGGGCACCCTTCAGCACCATGACTCGGGGTGGAGGGCTGGGCAATCTTTCAGTGCCATGAAACAGGGTGAGGGCCTGCACCCCTTCACATGACGCTGGGTGATGGTCGGGCACTCCCTTCAGTGCTATGAATCGGGGTGTGAGGGGCTGGGCACCCCTTCAGCACCATGACACGGGGTGTAGGGGCTTGGCTCAATTTGTGCCAAGGAATCGGGGTGTGAGGGCTGGCACCTCTTCAGTGCCATGAACCTGGGTATGAGGGGCTTTATTACTCAGTGACACATGACCCGTGGAGGGCTGCGCACCCCTCCAGCACCATGTCCTGGAGTGTGGGGAAGGGCACCACTTCAGTGCCATGAACTTCAGTGTGAGGGTGGCTGGGCACCTTAAGTGCTATGAAATGGGGTGTGTGAGTGCTGAGCACCTCAGCACCATGGCCTGGGGTGAGCGGGCCGGACACCCATTCCAGTGACATGACCAGGTTTAGGACGGCAGGAACCCCTTCAGTGCCATGAACCGGGGTGTGAGGGCCGGGCACCCCTTAAGTGCCATGAAACGGAGTGTGAGTGCCGAGAACCCCTTCAGCACCATGGCCCGGGGTGTGAGGGCCGGACACCCATTCAGTGACATGACCAGGTTTGTGACGGGCAGGAACCCCTTCAAGGACATGACCGGGGTGTCAGTGCCGGGCACCCCTTCAGTACCATGACTCGGGGTGTGAGGGCCGGGCGCCCCTTCAGTGTCATGAACGGGGTGTGAGGGCGGGCACATTTTCAGTGCCATGAAACAGGGTGTGAGGGCCGGGCAACCTTCACATGACGCTGGGTGTGAGGTCAGGCACCCCTTCAGGCCATGAATCGGGGTGAGGCGGGCACCCCTTCAGCACCATGACACGGGGTGTAGGGGCTTGGCTCGATTTTAGTGCCATGAATGGGGTGTGAAGGCCTGGCTCGATTTCAGTGCCATGACCCGGGGTGTGAGGGCCGGACACCCTTTTAGTGTCATGAACCAGAGTGTGAGGGCCGGGCACCCATTCACATGACCCGGGGTGTGAGGGCCGGGCACCCCTTCAGTGCCATGAAACGGGGTGTGAGGGCCGGGCACCCATACAGTGCCATGAAACCATGTGAGGCTGACACCATCCAGTATGCGACCAGGGGTGTGACGGGCAGGAACCCCTTCAGTGACATGACCCGGGGTGTGAGTGCCGGTCACCCCTTCAGCACCATGGCCCGGGGTGTGAGGGCCGGACACCCATTTGGTGACTTGACCAGGGGTGTGACGGGCAGGAACCCCTTCAGTGACATGACCCGAGGTGTGAGGGCCGGGCACCCCTTCAGTGCCATGAATCTGGGTGCGAGGGCCGGGCACCCCTCCAGCACCATGACTTGGAGTGTGAGGGCCGGGCACCCCTTCAGTACCATGACTCGGGTGTGGAGGGCTGGCACCTTCAGTGTCATGAACTGGGGTGAGGGCCGGGCACCCTTTCAGTGCCATGAAACAGGGTGTGAGGGCCGGGCACCCCTTCAGTGCTCCGAACCGGGGTGTGAGGGCCGGGCACCCCTTCACATGACGCGGGGCGTGAGGCTCGGGCACCCCTTCAGTCCCATGAATCGGGGTGTGAGGGCCGGGCCCCCTTTCAGCACCATGACCCGGGGTGTTGGGGCTTGGCTCGATTTCAGTGCCATGAATCGGAGTGTGAGGGCCTGTCTCGATTTCAGTGCCCTGAATCGGGTTGTGAGGGCCGTGCACCCCTCCAGTGACATGCCCCGGGGTGTTAGGGCCGGGCAACCCTACAGTACTGCGAACCGGGGTGTGAGGGCCGGGCACCCCTTCACATGACGCTGGGTGTGAGGGTCGGGCACCCCGTCAGTGCCATGAATCGGGGTGTGAGGGCCGGGCACCCATTTAGCACCATGACCCGGAGTGTTGGGGCTTGGTTCGATTTCAGTGCCATGAATCAGGGTGTGAGGACCTGGCTCGATTTCAGCACCATGCCCCGAGGTGTGAGGGCCTGGCACCCCTTTATTGACATGACCCGGGGTGCGAGGGCCAGGCAACCCTCCAGTTCCATGACCCGGAGTGTGAGGGACGGGCACCCCTTCAGTGCCATGAACCGGGTTGTGAGGGCCGGGCTACTCTTAAATGCCATGAAACGTGGTGTGAGTGCCGGGCACCCCTCCAGCACCATGGCCCGGGGTGTAAGGGCTGGACACCCATTCAGTGACATGACCCGGGGTGTGAGGGCCGGGCACCCCACCAGCCCCATGCCCCGGGGTGTGAGGGCCGGGCACCCCTTCAGTACCATGAACCTGGGTGCGAGGGCCGGGCACACCTCCAGCACCATGACCCGGAGTGTGTGGGCCGGGCACCCCTTCAGTGCCATGAACCGGGGTGTGAGGGCAGGGCACATTTTAAGTGCCATGAACCGGGGTGTGAAGGCCGGGCACCCTTTCAGTGACATGAAACGGGGTGCGAGGGCCGGGCACCCCTTCAGTGCCTTGAACCTGGGTGCGAGGGTCGGGCACCCCTCCAGCACCATGACCCGGAGTTTGAGGGCCGGGCACCCCTGTAGTGCCATGAACCGGGGTGTGAGGGCGGGGCACCCCTGCCATGAACCGGGGTGTGAGGGCGGAGCACATCTTCAGTGCCATGAACCGGGGTGTGAGGGCCGGGCACCCCTAATGTGCTGTGAACCGGGGTTTGAGGGCCGGACACCCCTTCAGTGCCATATACCGGGGTGTGAGGGCCGGGCACATCTTCAGTGCCATAAAACGGGTTGTGAGGGCCGGGCACCCCTTCACATGACCCGGGGTGTGAGGGCCGTGCACCCTTTTAGTGCCATGAAACGGGTGTGAAGGCCGGGCACCCCTAATGTGCTGTGAACCGGGGTGTGAGGCCCGGGAACCCCTTCAGTGCCATGAACCGGGGTGTGAGGGCCGGGCACATCTTCAGTGCCATGAAACGGGGTGTGAACGCCGGGCACCCCTAAACTGCTGTGAACCGGGGTGTGAGGGCCGGGCACCCCTTCACATGACCCTTGGTGTGAGGGCCGGGCAACCCTTCACATGACCCTGGGTGTGAGGGCCGGGCACCCTTTCAATGCCATGAAACGGGGTGTGAAGGCCGGGCACCCATACAGTGCTGTGAACCGGGGTGTGAGGGCCGGGCACCCCTTCAGTGCCATGATCAGGGGTGTGAGGGCCGGGCCTCTTCAGCACCTGACCCCGGGGTGTAAGGGCCGGGCACCCTTTCACATGACCCGGGGTGTGAGGACCAGGCACCCCTTCACATGACCCGGGGTGTGAGGGCCGGGCACCCCTTCACATGACCCGGGGTGTGAGGTGCCGGGCACCCTTTCACATGACCCGGGGTGTGACGGCCGGGCACCCCTTCACATGACCCGGGGTGTGAGGGCCGGGCACCCCTTCAATGCCATGAATCGGGGTGTGAGGGCCGGGCACCCCTTAAGGTCCATGACCCGGGGTGTGAGGGCCGTGCTCCCCTTATGTGACATGACCCGGGGTGTGAGGGAAGGGCACCCAGTTAGTGACATGACCCGGTGTGTGAGGGCCGGGACCCCTCCAGCACCATGACCCGGAGTGTGTGGGCCGGGCACCCCTGTAGTGCCATGAACCGGGGTGTGAGGGCCGGGCACATCTTCAGTGCCATGAGCCGGGGTGTGAGGGCCGGGCACCCCTAATGTGCTGTGAACCGGGGTTTGAGGGCCGGGCACCCCTTCAGTGCCATGAACAAAAGTGTGAGGGCCGGGCACCCCTTCAGTGCCATGAACCGGGGTGTGAAGGCCGGGCACCCTTTCAGTTCCATGAAACGGGGTGTGACGGCCGGGCACCCCATCAGTGCCATCAACCGTGGTGTGGGGGCCGGGCACCCCATCAGTGCCATGACCCGGGGAGTGAGGGCCAACCTTACCCAAAGTGCCAGAAACAGGGGTGTTGGGGCTTGGCTCGATTTCAGTGCCATGAATCGGTGGTGTGGGGGCCTGGCTCGATTTCAATGCCATTAATCCCGGGGTGTGAGGGCCGGGCACCCCATCAGCACCATGAACCTGGGTGCGAGGTTGGGCACCCCTCAGCACCATGACCCGGGTGTGAGGCCGGTCACCCCTTCAGTGCCATGAACCGGGGGTGGGGCCGGGCACATCTTCAGTGCCATGAACCTGGGTGCAGGGCCGGGCACCCTCAGCACCATGACCCGGGTGTGAGGTCGGGCACCCCGCTAGTGCCATGAACCGGGGTGTGAGGCCGGGCACATCTTCAGTGCCATGAACCGGGGTGTGAGGGCTGGGAACTAATGTGCTGTGAACCGGGATGTGAGGGCCGGGCACCCCTTCAGTGCCATGAACCAGGGTGTGAGGGCCGGGCACATCTTCAGTGCCATGAAACAGGGTGTGAACGCCTGGCACCCCTAAACTGCTGTGAACCGGGTGTGAGGGCGGGCAACACTTCACATGAACCCAGGGTGTGAGGGCCAGGCACCCCTTCAGTGCCATGAATCGGGGTGTGAAGGCCGGCCACCTCTTCAAAAAAGACCAGGGTGTGAGGGCCGGGTACCCCTTCCATGAC
Organism: Homarus americanus; assembly: GCF_018991925.1. Lineage (NCBI taxonomy): Eukaryota > Metazoa > Arthropoda > Malacostraca > Decapoda > Nephropidae > Homarus > Homarus americanus. The sequence goes on from NW_024733811.1 coordinate 36,069, forward strand.
ACGGGGTGTGAGGGCCAGGCGCCCCTTCACATGACCCAGGGTGTGAGTGTCAGGCACCCCTTCACATGACCCAGGGTGTGAGGCCGGGCTCCTAGTGCCATGACCGGGGTGTGAGCCCGGGCAACCTTTCAGTGACATGACCCGGGTTGTGAGGCCGGGCGCACTTTCAGTGTCATGAATCGGGTGAGAGGGCCGGCACCCTCAGTGTCATGAACCGGGTGTGAGCCAGGCACCCTTTCAGTGCCATGAAACAGGGTGGAGGGCCCGGCACCTTCACATGACGCTGGGTGTGATGGTCGGGCACCTTTCAGTGCCATGAATCAGGGTGAGGGCCAGGCACTTCCACGACCCGGGGTGTCAGGGCCGGGCAACCCTCCAGCACCATGACCGGGGTGTGAGGGCAGACCCCTTCAGTGCCATGAACCAGAGTGTGAGGCCGGGCACCCATTCACATGACCCGGGGTGTGAGGGCCGGGCACCCCTTCAGTGCCATGGAACCAGGTGTGAGGCGGGGCCCATACAGTGCCATGAACCGGGGTGTGAGGGCCGGGCACCCCTTAAGTGCCATGAAACGGGGTGTGAGTGCAGGCACCTATACAGTGCTGAACCAGGGTGTGAGGGCCGGGCACCCTTTCCATGACCCGGGGTGTGAGGGCCAGGCACCCCCTTCCATGACCCAGGGTGTAAGGGCCAGGCCCTCTTCACCCATGACCCGGGGTGTGAGGGCCGGGCACTAGTGCCATGAATCAGGGGTGTGAGGGACGGGCACCCCTCAGCACCATGGCCCGGGGTGTGAGGGCCGGACACCAATTCAGTGACATGACCAGGGGTGTGCAGGCCGGGCTCCTCTTCAGAGACATGACCCGTGGTGTGAGGGCTGCCCTTCAGTGACATGACCCAGGGTGTGAGGGCCCGGGCACCTCAGCACCATGACCCGGGTGTAAGGGCCAGGCCCTTGTGTGCAGGGTGTGGGGCCAGGCGCCCCTTCAGTGTCATGAACCGGGGTGTGGGCGGGCACCATGAAACAGGTGTGAGGCCCTTCACACTCAACGCTGGGTGTGATGGTCAGGCACCCCTTCAGTGCCATGAATCAGGGGTGAGGGCCGGGCACCCCTTCAGCACCATGACACAGGGTGTAGGGGCTTGGCTCGATTTTAGTGCCATGAATCGGGTGTAATAGCCTCGCTCATTTCAGTGCCATGAATCGGGGTGTGAGGGCCAGACACCTTCAGTGCCATGAACCAGGTGTGAGGGTCACTCCTTCAGTGACATGACCCGGGGTGTGAGGGCCGCACCCCTCCAGCACCATGTCCCGGAGGTGTGGGGCCGGGCACCACTTCAGTGCCATGAACCGGGTGTGAGGGCCGGGCACCCTTAAGTGCCATGACGGGTGTGAGTGCCGAGCACCCCTTCAGCACCATGGCCCGGGGTGTGAGGCGGACACCCATTCAGTGACATGACCAGGTTTGTGACGGGCAGGAACCCCTTCAGGACATGACCTGTCAGTGCAGGCTAGTACCATGACTCGGGTGTGGGGCCGGGCGCCCCTTCAGTGTCATGAACCGGGGTGTGAGGCCAGGGCAATTTTCCAGTGCCATGAAGCAGGGTGTGAGGGCGGGCCTTCACATGACGCTGGGTGTGAGGTCAGGCACCCTTCAGGGCCATGAATCAGGGGTGGGGCCGGGCACCCCTTCAGCACCATGACACGGGGTGTAGGGGCTTGGCTCGTTTTAGTGCCATGAATCGGGGTGTGAGCCTGGCTCGATTTCAGTGCCATGAATCGAGGTGTGAGGGCCGGGCACCCCTTCAGTGCCATGAACCTGGGTGTGGCCGGTCCTCCTTCAGTGACATGAGCCGGGGTGTGAGGCCTGGCACCCTACCACCAGTGCCATGAAACGGGGTGTGACCAGGGCACCTTCAGCACCATGGCCACGGGGTGTGAGGCCGGACACCCATTCAGTGACATGACCAGGGGTGTGACGGGCAGGAACCCTTCAGTGACATGACCCGGGTGTGAGTGCGGTCACCCCTTCAGCACCATGGCCCGGGGTGTGAGGCCGGACACCCATTTAGTGACTTGACCAGGGGTGTGACGGGCAGGAACCCCTTCAGTGACATGACCCGAGGTGTGAGGCCAGGGCACCCCCTCCATGACTCGGGTGTGAGGGCCGGGCACCCCAGTGTCATGAACCGGGGTGTGAGGGCCGGGCACCCTTTCAGTGCCATGAAACAGGGTGTGATGGCCGGGCACCTTCAGTGATCCAGACCGGGTGTGAGGCCGGGTACCCTTCACATGACGCGGGGCGTGAGGCTCAGGCACCTTCAGTCCCATGAATCGGGTGAGGCCGGGCCCCTTTCAGCACCATGACCCTGGGTGTTGGGGCTGGCTCATTCAGTGCCATGAATCAGGTGTGAGGGCCTGTCTCGATTTCAGTGCCCTGAATCCAGGTTGTGACCGTGCACCTGATGACATGCCCCAGGGTGTGGCCAGGCAACCCTACAATACTGGGTTGAACCGGGTGTGAGGGCTGGCACCCCTTCTTTGGAGTGTTGGGGCTTGGTTCGATTCAGTGCCATGAATCAGGGGTGTGAGGACCTGGCTCGAATTCAGCACCATGCCCCGGGGTGTGAGGCCTGGCACCCTATTGACATGACCGGGTGCGAGCCAGGCACCTCCAGTTCCATGACCCGGAGTGTGAGGGACGGGCACCTTCAGTGCCATGAACCGGGTTGTGAGGGCCAGGCTACTCTTAATTGCCATGAAACGTGGTGTAGTGCCGGGCCTCAGCACCATCCCACCGGCACCCCCACACATGCCCCGGGGTGTGAGGCCGGGCACCCCACCAGCACCATGCCCAGGGTGTGAGGCCAGGCACCCCTTCAGTGCACCATGAACCTGGGTGCGAGGGCCAGGCACACCTCCAAGCAAGCCAGGAGTGTGGGCACCCCTTCAGTGCCATGAACCGGGGTGTGAGGCAGGCACATCTTATGTGCCAGGGTGTGAGGCCAGGCACCCTTTCAGTGACATGAAACAGGTGCGAGGGCGGGCACCCCTTCAGTGCCTTGAACCCGGGTGCGAGTCGGGCACCCTCAGCACCATGACCCGGGTGTGAGGCGGGCACCCTGTAGTGCCATGAACCGGTGTGAGGCCGGGCTCTTCAGTGGAACCGGGGTTTGAGGCCAGGCACCCCTTCAGTGCCATATACCGGGGTGTGGGGCCGGGCACATCTTCAGTGCCATGAAACAGGGTGTGTGGCCGGGCACCCCTTCACATGACCCGGGGTGTGAGCCGTGTTTAGTGCCATGAGAGCGGGTGAAGGCCGGGCCCCCTAATGTGCTGTGAACGGGTGTGAGGCCAGGCACCCCTTCAGTGCCATGAACCGGGGTGTGAGGGCCAGGCACATCTTCAGTGCCATGAAACGGGGTGTGAACAGGCACCTAAACTGCTGTGAACCGGGGTGTGAGGCCGGGCACCTTCACATGACCCTTGGTGTGAGCCAGGCACCCCTTCACATGACCCTGGGTGTGAGGCCAGGCACCCTTTCAATGCCATGAAGCAGGGTGTGAAGGCCGGGCACCCATACAGTGCTGTGAACCGGGGTGTGAGGCCAGGCACTTGGTGCCATGAATCAGGGTGTGAGGCCGGGAACCTCTTCAGCACCAGACGGGTGTAAGGCCGGGCACCCTTTCATGACCCGGGGTGTGAGACCAGGCACCCCTTCACACGACCAGGGTGTGGGCCAGGCACCCCTTCACATGACCCAGGGTGTGAGGTGCCGGGCACCTTCATATGACCAGGGGTGTGAGGCCGGGCACCCCTTCACATGACCCAGGGTGTGAGGCCGGGCACCTTCAATGCCATGAATCAGGGTGTGGGCCGGGCACCCCAAGGTCCCATGACCCGGGTGTGAGGCCGGCTCATGTACATGACCCGGGACCCAAACATGACCCGGGTGTGAGGGCCAGGACCCCTCCAGCACCATGACCCAGGTGTGAGGCCAGGCACCCTGTAGTGCCATGAACCAGGGTGTGAGGGCCGGGCATCTTCAGTGCCAGAACCGGGTGAGACCGCACACCTAATGTGCTGTGGGTTTGAGCCGGGCCTTCAGTGCCATGAACAAAAGTGTGAGGGCCGGGCACCCCTTCAGTGCCATGAACCGGGGTGTAAAGGCCAGGCACCCTTTCAGTTCCATGAACGGGTTGTGACGGCACCCCATCAGTGCCATCAACCGTGGGTGTGAGGGCGGGCACCCCATCAACAGTGCGACCCGGGAGTGAGGCCGGGCACCCTTTCAGTGACATGACCAGGGTGTGAGGGCCGGGAACCTTTCAGTGTCATGAACCGAGGTGGGCCAACACCCCTCATGCCATGAAACAGGGTGTTGGGGCTTGGCCTCGTTTCAGTGCCATGAATCGGTGGTGGGGCCTGGCCTGACTTTCAATGCCATTAATCGTGTGAGGGCAGGCACCCATCAGCACCATGAACCTGGGTGCGAGGCCGGGCACCCTCCAGCACCATGACCCGGAGTGAGGGGCCGGTCACCCTTTCAGTGCCATGAACTGGGGTGAGGGCCGGGCACATCTTCAGTGCCATGAACCTGGGTGAGGGCCGGGCACCCTCCAGCACCATGACCCGAGTGGAGGTCCGGGCACCCCTTTAGGCGAACCGGGGTGTGAGGGCCGGGCACATCTTCAGTGCCATGAACCGGGTGAGGGCTGAACCCCTAAATGCTGAACCGGGATGTGAGGGCTGCACCCCTTCAGTGCCATGAACCAGGGTGAGGGCCGGGCACATCTTTCAGCCATGAAACGGGTGTGAACGCCTGGCACTAAACTGCCTGTAGAAACCTGTGAGGGCCGGGCAACACTTCACATGAACCCAGGTGAGGGCCGGGCACCCTTTTAGTGCCATGAATCGGGGTGTGAGGCCCGGGCACCTCTTCAGCATCAAAGACCCCGGTGTGAGGCTGGGTACCACATGACACGGGGTGTGAGGCCGGGCGCCCCTTCACATGACCCAGGGTGTGAGGTCAGGCACCCCTTCACATGACCCAGGGGTGTGAGGGCCAGGCCCTCTCAGTGCTATGACCAGGGTGTGAGGCCAGGCAACCTTTCAGTGACATGACCCGGGTTGTGAGGGCCGGGCACCCCTTCAGTGTCATGAATCGGGGTGAGGGCCAGGCACCTTCTGAAAATCATGAACCGGGCGTGAGGGCAGGCACCCTTTCAGTGCCATGAAACAGGGTGGAGGCCCGGCACCCCTTCACATGACGCTGGGTGTGATGGCTGGCAGCCTTTCAGTGCCATGAATCGGGGTGAGGGCCGGGCACCCCTTCAGCACCATGACACGGGGTGTAGGGGCTTGGCTCGATTTTAGTGCCATGAATCGTGTGAAGGCCTCGCTCGATTTCAGTGCCATGAAATGCAGGAGGGCCAGGCACCCTTCAGTGAGCTGACCAGGGTGTGAGGGCCGCGCACCCTCCAGCAATTATGTCCCGGGGGGGCAAAATTTTGCTGGCGAACGGGTGCAGGTACGAGCACCCCTTCAGCACCATGGCCCCGGGTGTGGAGGCTGACACCCATTCAGTGACATGACCAGGTTTTGACAGGCAGAACCCCTTCAGTGACATGACCCGGGTGTTGACAAAGGGCACCCTTCAGTACCATGACTCGGGGTGTGGGCCGGGCGCCCTTCAGTGTCATGAACCGGGGTGTGAGGGCCAGGAACATTTTCAGTGCCATGAAACAGGGTGTGAGGGCAGCCGCACACCCCTTCACATGACCGCTACGGTGTGGAGGGTCAGGCACCCCTTCAGGCCATGAATCAGGGGTGTGAGGGCCGGGCACCCCAGCACCATGACACACGGGGTGGGGCTTGGCTCGATTTTAGTGCCACAATCGGGGGTGTGAAGGGCCTGGCTCGATTTCAGTGCCATGGAATCGAGAGGTGTGAGGCCAGGCACCCCTTCAGTGCATGAACCTGTGAGGGCAGGTCACCTTCATTGACAGAGAGCAGGGGTGAGAGCCGGGCACCTCCAGCACCATGACCCGGAGTGGGGGCGGGCACCCTTCAGTGCAAAGAACAGGGGTGAGGGCAGGCACCCTTATGCTAAGTAAACGGGCGGAGTGCGGGCACCCCTTCAGCACCATGGCCCGGGGTGTGAGGGTCAGACACCCATTCAGTGACATGTCCAGGGGTGTGACGGCAGGAACCCTCAGTGACATGACCGGGGGAGTGCCGGTCACCTTCAGCACCATGGCCCGGGTGTGAGGGCCGGGACACCCATGTAGTGACTTGACCAGGGGGTGACAGGAACCCCTCAGTGACATGACCCGGGGTGTGAGGCCGGGCACCCCTTCAGTGCCATGAACCTGGGTGTGCAGGGCGGCACCCCTCAGCACCATGACTTGGAGGAGGGCCGGGCACCCCTTCAGTACCAGCGACTCGCTTGAGGGCCGGGCACCCCTTCAGTGTCATGAACCGGGGTGTGAGGGCCGGGCACCCTTTCAGTGCCATGAAACAGGGTGTGATGGACCAGCACCCCTTCAGTGCTCCGAACCGGGGTGTGAGGGCTGCACCCTTCACATGACGCAGGGTGAGGCTCGCCTTCAGTCCCATGAATCAGGGGTGTGAGGCCGGGCCCCCAGCACCATGACCCGGGTGTTGGGGCTTGGCTCGATTTCAGTGCCATGAATCAGGTGTGAGGGCCTGTCTCGATTTCAGTGCCCTGAATCGGCTAGGAGGGCCGTGCACCTGTGACATGCCCCAGGGTGTTAGGGCCGGGCAACCCCTACAGTACTGCGAACCGGGTGAAGGCCGGGCACCCTTTCACATGACGCTGGGTGAGGGTCAGGCACCCCGTCAGTGCCATGAATCGGGGTGTGAGGGCCGGGCACCTCTTACACCATGACCCAGTGTTGGGGCTTAGTTCGATTCCAGTGCCAAGAATCGATGTGAGGACCTGGCCCGATTTCAGCACCATGCCCCCTGGGTGTGAGGCCTGGCACCCTTTATTGACATGACCCAAAAAGAGAGGGCCAGGCACCCCCTCCAGTTCCATGAACCTGGGTGCGAAGGGCCGAAACCTCCAGCACCACTTGGAGTGAGGGCCGGGCACCCCTTCAGTACCATGACTCGGGGTTTGAGGGCCGGGCACCCTTCAGTGTCATGAACCGGGTGTGAGGGCCAGGCACCTCAGCAAATTAAACAGGGTGTGATGGCCGGGCACCCCTTCAGTGCTCAGAACTGGGTGTAGGCCGGGTACCTTCACATGACGCAGGGCGTGAAGCTCGGGCACCTTCAGTCCCATGAATCGGGGTGTGAGGGCTGGCCCCTTTCAGCACCATGACCAGGGGTGTTGGGGCTTGGCTCCATTTCAGTGCCATGAATCGAGTGTGAGGGCCTGTATCTGATTTAAAAGCCCTGACTGGCTGGGAGGCCGTGCACCCTCCAGTGACATGCCCCGGGTGTTAGGGGGGCCGGGCACCCCAGTAACACTGCGGAACCGGGGTGGAGGGCTGGCACCCTTCACATGACGCTGGGTGGTGAGGGCCGGCACCTCAATGCTGTGAATCGGGTGTGAGGCTGGCACCTTAAGCACCATGACCCGGAGGTTGGGCTTAGTTCGATTTTTCAGTGCCGCAGAATCGAGTGTGAGGACCTGGCTGATTTCAGCACCAAGCCCCGGGGTGAGGGCCTGGCACCCCCTTTATTGACATGACCCGGGGTGCGAGGGACAGGCACCCCTCCAGTTCCCAGAACCCGGAGGAGGGACGGCACCCCTCAGTGCCATGAACCGGGTTGTGAGGGCTGGCTACTCTAAAATGCCGCATGAAACGTGGTGTAAGGGCCGACAATCATCTGTGCCATGAACCTGGGTGTGAGGGCCGGTCACTCCTTCAGTGACATGACCCGGGGTTGTGAGGGCCTCGCACCCCTCCAGCACCATGTCCCGGAGTGTGGGGGCCGGGCACCACTTCAGTGCCATGAACCGGGGTGTGAGGGCCGGGCACCCCTTAAGTGCCATGAAACGGAGTGTGAGTGCCGAGCACCCCTTCAGCACCATGGCCCGGGGTGTGAGGGCCAGACACCCATTCAGTGACATGACCAGGTTTGTGACGGGCAGGAACCCCTTCAGTGACATGACCCGGGGTGTCAGTGCCGGGCACCCCTTCAGTACCATGACTCGGGGTGTGAGGGCCGGGCGCCCCTTCAGTGTCATGAACCGGGGTGTGAGGGCCGGGCACATTTTCAGTGCCATGAAACAGGGTGTGAGGGCCGGGCACCCCTTCACATGACGCTGGGTGTGAGGGTCAGGCACCCCTTCAAAGCCATGAATCGGGGTGTGAGGGCCGGGCACCCCTTCAGCACCATGACACGGGGTGTAGGGGCTTGGCTCGATTTTAGTGCCATGAATCGGGGTGTGAAGGCCAGGCTCGATTTCAGTGCCATGAATCGAGGTGTGAGGGCCGGGCACCCCTTCAGTGCCATGAACCTGGGTGTGAGGGCCGGTCACTCCTTCAGTGACATGAGCCGGGGTGTGAGGGCCGGGCACTCTTAAGTGCTGCTGGCGAAACGGGTGTGAGTGCTGGCACTTTCAGCACCATGGCCTGGGGTGAGGGCCGACACCCATTCAGTGACATGACCAGGGGTGTGACGGGCAGGAACCCCTTCAGTGACATGACCCGGGGTGTGAGTGCCGGTCACCCCTTCAGCACCATGGCCCGGGGTGTGAGGGCCGGACACCCATTTGGTGACTTGACCAGGGGTGTGACGGGCAGGAACCCCTTCAGTGACATGACCCGAGGTGTGAGGGCCGGGCACCCCTTCAGTGCCATGAATCTGGGTGCGAGGGCCGGGCACCCCTCCAGCACCATGACTTGGAGTGTGAGGGCCGGGCACCCCTTCAGTACCATGACTCGGGGTGTGAGGGCCGGGCACCCTTTCAGTGTCATGACCCGGGGTGTGAGGGCCGGGCACCCTTTCAGTGCCATGAAACAGGGTGTGATGGCCGGGTACCCCTTCAGTGCTCCGAACCGGGGTGTGAGGGCCGGGTACCCCATCACATGACGCGGGGCGTGAGGCTCGGGCACCCCTTCAGTCCCATGAATCGGGGTGTGAGGGCCGGGCCCCCTTTCAGCACCATGACCCGGGGTGTTGGGGCTTGGCTCGATTTCAGTGCCATGAATCGGAGTGTGAGGGCCTGTCTCGATTTCAGTGCCCTGAATCGGGTTGTGAGGGCCGTGCACCCCTCCAGTGACATGCCCCGGGGTGTTAGGGCCGGGCAACCCTACAGTACTGCGAACCGGGGTGTGAGGGCCGGGCACCCCTTCACATGACGCTGGGTGTGAGGGTCGGGCACCCCGTCAGTGCCATGAATCGGGGTGTGAGGGCCGGGCACCCATTTAGCACCATGACCCGGAGTGTTGGGGCTTGGTTCGATTTCAGTGCCATGAATCAGGGTGTGAGGACCTGGCTCGATTTCAGCACCATGCCCCGAGGTGTGAGGGCCTGGCACCCCTTTATTGACATGACCCGGGGTGCGAGGGCCAGGCAACCCTCCAGTTCCATGACCCGGAGTGTGAGGGACGGGCACCCCTTCAGTGCCATGAACCGGGTTGTGAGGGCCGGGCTACTCTTAAATGCCATGAAACGTGGTGTGAGTGCCGGGCACCCCTCCAGCACCATGGCCCGGGGTGTAAGGGCTGGACACCCATTCAGTGACATGACCCGGGGTGTGAGGGCCGGGCACCCCACCAGCCCCATGCCCCGGGGTGTGAGGGCCGGGCACCCCTTCAGTACCATGAACCTGGGTGCGAGGGCCGGGCACACCTCCAGCACCATGACCCGGAGTGTGTGGGCCGGGCACCCCTTCAGTGCCATGAACCGGGGTGTGAGGGCAGGGCACATCTTAAGTGCCATGAACCGGGGTGTTAAACCCGGGCACCCTTTCAGTGACATGAAACGGGGTGCGAGGGCCGGGCACCCCTTCAGTGCCTTGAACCTGGGTGTGAGGGTCGGGCACCCCTCCAGCACCAGACCCGGAGGTGGAGGGCCGGGCACCCCTGTAGTGCCAGTGAACTGGGTGTGAGGGCCGGGCACATCTTCAGTGCCATGAACTGGGTGAGGCCGGGCACCCTCCTTAGGCGAACGGGTTTGAGGGCCGGGCACCCTTCAGTGCCATATACCGGGGTGTGAGGGCTGGCACATCTTCAGCCATGAAACGGGGTAGAGGCTGGGCACCTTCACATGACCTGGGTGTGAGGCCGTGCACCCTTTAGTGCCATGAAACGGGTGAAGGCCGGGCACCCCTAATGTGCTGTGAACTGGGTGTGAGGGGCCGGGCACCCCTTCAGTGCCATGAACCGGGGTGTGAGGGCGGCACATCTTCAGTGCCATGAAACGGGGTGTGAACGCAGGCACCCCTAAACTGCTGTGAACTGGGTGTGAGGGCTGGCACTTCACATGACCCTGGGTGTGAGGGCCAGGCACCCCTTCACATGACCCTGGTGTGGAGGCCGGGCACCTTTCAATGCCATGAAACGGGGTGTGAAGGCCGGGCACCCATACAGTGCTGTGAACCGTGTGAGGGCTGGGCACCCTTCAGTGCCATGAATCGGGGTGTGAGGCTGGGAACTCTTTCAGCACCATGACCTGGGGTGTGGCCGGGCACCCTTTCATGACCGGGGTGTGAGGACCAGGCACCCCTTCACATGACCTGGGGTGAGGGCTGGCACCCTTCACATGACCCGGTGTGAGGTGCCGGGCACCTCACATGACCGTGGAGGGGCTGGCACCTTCACATGACCCGGGTGTAGAGGGGCACCCTTCAATGCCATGAATCGGGGTGTGGGGCTGGGCACCCCTAAGGTCCATGACCCGTGGAGGGCTGTGCACCTTATGTGACATGACCTGGGGTGTGAGGGAAGGGCACCTAGTGACATGACCCGGGTGTGAGGGGCCGGACCCTCCAGCACCATGACCTGAGGTGAGGGCCGGGCACCCCCAGGCATGAACTGGGGTGAGGGTGGGCACATCTTCAGTGCAAGGAACTGTGAGGCTGCACTACGTGCTGTGAACCGGGGTGAGGCCGGGCACCTTCAGGCCATATACCGAGGTGTGAGGGCGGCACCTTCAGTGCATGAAACGGTGAGGGCGCACCCCAATGTGCGAACTGGGTGAGGGCGGCACCCCTTCAGTGCGAACAAAGTGTGAGGGCCGGGCACCCCTTCAGTGCCATATACTGTGGAGGGCTGGGCACATCTTCAGTGCCATGAACTGGGGTGTGAGGGCCTGCCCCCTAATGTGCTGTGAACTGGGTTTGAGGGCTGGCACTTTCAGTGCCATGAACAAAAGTGTGAGGGCCGGGCACCCCTTCAGTGCCATGAACTGGGGTGAAGGCGGGCACCCTTTCAGTTCCATGAAATGGGTGTGATGCCGCACCCCATCAGTGCCATCAACCGTGGTGTGAGGGCTGGGCACCCCATCAGTGCCATGACCTGGGAGTGAGGCTGCCCGCTCAGTGCCATGACCCGGATGAGGCCTGGGCACCTTTTCAGTGACATGACCCGGGTGTGAGGGCTGGGAACCTTCAGTGTCATGAACTGGGGTGTTAGGGCCGAACACCTCGCGCCATGAAACGGGGTGTTGGGGCTTGGCTCGATTTCAGTGCCATGAATCGGTGGTGGGGGCCTGCCTGATTTCAATGCCATTAATCGGGTGTGAGGGCGGGCACCCCATCAGCACCATGAACCTGGGTGCGAGGGCCGGGCACCCTCCAGCACCATGACCTGGAGTGTGAGCGGTCACCCCTTCAGTGCCATGAACTGGGGTGAGGGGCTGGGCACATCTTCAGTGCCATGAACCTGGGTGCGAGGGCTGGCACCTCCAGCACCATGACCCGGAGGTGAGGTCCGGGCACCCCTTTAGTGCCATGAACCGGTTGAGGGCTGGCACATCTTCAGTGCCATGAACTGGGGTGTGAGGGCAAACCCTAATGTGCTGTGAACCGGATGTGAGGGCCGGGCACCCCTTCAGTGCCATGAACCAGGGTGTGAGGGCGGCACATCTTCAGTGCCATGAACGGGGTGTGAACGCCTGGCACCCCTAAACCGCTGTGAACCGGTGTGAGGGCCGGGCAACCCTTCACATGAACCCAGGGTGTGAGGGCCGGGCACCCTTCAGTGCCATGAATCGGGGTGTGAAGGCCGGGCACCCTCAGCAACAAGACCTGGGGTGTGAGGGCCGGTACCCTTTCATGACACGGGTGTGAGGGCTGGGCCCCTTCACATGACCCGGGGTGTGAGGGTCGGGCACCCCTTCACATGACCCGGGGTGTGAGGGCTGGGCTCCCTTCAGTGCCATGACCTGGTGGAGGCCCGGCAACCTTTCAGTGACATGACCCGGCCAGAGAGCAGCACCCTTTCAGTGTCAAGTGAATCGGGGTGAGAGGGCTGGCACCCCTTCAGTGTCATGAACTGCGTGAGGGCCGGCACCCTTTCAGTGCCATGAAACAGGGTGAGGGCACCTTCACATGACGCTGGGTGGATGGTCGGGCACCTTTCAGTGCCATGAATCGGGGTGTGAGGGCGGGCACCCCTTCAGCACCATGACGGGGTGTAGGGGCTAGCCTGATTATAGTGCCATGAATCGGGGTGTGAAGGCCTCACTCGATTTCAGTGCCATGAATCGGGGTGTGAGGGCAGGGCACCCCTCAGTGCCATGAACCTGGTGTGAGGGCCGGTCACTCCTTCAGTGACATGACCTGGGTGTGAGGGCTGCACCCCTCCAGCACCATGTCCTGAGGGGGGCCGGGCACCACTTCAGTGCCATGAACCGGGGTGTGAGGGCTGGCACCCCTTAAGTGCCAAGTGAAACGGGGTGAGTGCCGAGCACCCCTTCAGCACCATGGCCTGGGTGTGAGGGCCGACACCATTCAGTGACATGACCAGGTTGGACGGCAGGAACCTTCAGTGACATGACCTGGGGTGTCATGCTGCACCCTCAGTACCATGACTGGGTGAGGGCCGGGCGCCCCTTCAGTGTCATGAACCGGGGTGAGGCCGGGCACATTGTGCCATGAAACAGGGTGAGGGCTGGCACCCTCACATGACGCCGGTGTGAGGGTCAGGCACCCCTTCAGGCCATGAATCGGGGAGTGAGGGCTGGCACCCCATCAGCACCATGACACGGGGTGTAGGGGCTTGGCTCGATTTAGTGCCATGAATCGGGTGTAAGGCCTGCCTGATTTCAGTGCCATGAATCGAGGTGTGAGGGCGGCACCCCTTCAGTGCCATGAACCTGGGTGTGAGGGCCGGTCACCCTTCAGTGACATGAGCTGGGTGTGAGGGCTGGCACCCTCCAGCACCATGACCCGGAGTGGCCTGCACCCTTCAGTGCCATGAACCGGGGTGGAGGGCTGGCACTCATAAATGCCATGAAACGGGGTGTGAGTGCCGGGCACCCCTTCAGCACCATGGCCTGGGTGTGAGGGCTGAGACACCCATTCAGTGACATGACCAGGGGTGTGACGGCAGGAACCCCTTCAGTGACATGACCCGGGGTGTGAGTGCCGGTCACCCCTTCAGCACCATGGCCCGGGGTGTGAGGGCTGACACCCTATGTGACTTGACCAGGGGTGTGGACGGGAAACCTTTCAGGACATGACCCGAGGTGTGAGGGCCGGGCACCCTTCAGTGCCATGAACCTGGGTGCGAGGGTGGGCACCTCCAGCACCATGACTTGAGGTGAGGGCTGGGCACCCTTCAGTGTACCAGGACTCGGTTGAGGCCAGCACCCTTCAGTGTCATGAACCGGGGTGTGAGGGCTGCACCCTTTCAGTGCCAAGGAAACAGGGTGTGATGGCCGGGCACCTTCAGTGCTCCGAACTGGGGTGTGAGGGGGCTGGTACTCCTTCACATGACGCGGGCGGAGGCCTGGGCACCCTTCAGTCCATGAATCTGGGTGTGAGGGCTGGCCCCTCAGCAATCCATGACACGGGGTGTTGGGGCTTGGCCCGATTTCAGTGCCATGAATCGGAGTTTGAGGGCCTGTCTCGATTTCAGTGCCCTGAATCGGGTTGTGAGGGCCGCAACCCTCCAGTGACATGCCCCTGGGTGTTAGGGCGGCAACCCTACAGTACTGCGAACCGGGGTGTGAGGGCCGGGCACCCTCTTCGCACGACGCTGGGTGAGGGTCGGGCACCCCGTCAGTGCCATGAATCGGGGTGAGGGCAGGCACCCCTGTTCATGACCCGGAGTGTTGGCTTGGTTCGATTTCAGTGCCATGAATCGGGGTGTGAGGACCTGGCTCGATTTTCAGCACCATGCCCTGGGTGTGGCCTGGCACCTTTATTGACATGACCCGGGGTGCAGGCCAGGCACCCTCCAGTTCCATGACCCGGAGTGTGAGGACAGCGCCCCTTCAGTGCCATGAACCGGGTTGTGAGGGCTGAGCTACTCATAAATGCCATGAAACGTGGTGTGAGTGCAGACACCTCACCATGGCCTGGGGTGTAAGGGCCGGACACCCATTCAGTGACATGTCCGGGGTGTGAGGCCGGGCACCCACCAGCACCATGCCCGGGGTGGGCCGGGCACCCTTCAGTACCATGAACCTGGGTGCGAGGGCTGGCACACCTCCAGCACCATGACCTGGAGTGTGGGCGGGCACCCCTTCAGTGCCATGAACCGGGTGGGGCAGGGCACATCTTAAGTGCCATGAACCGGGGTGTGAAGGCCGGGCACCCTTTCAGTGACATGAAGCAGGGGTGCGAGGGCCGGGCACCCTTAGTGCTTGAACCTGGGTGCGGGGTGGGCACCCTCCGCACCATGACCCGGGTTGAGGGCCGGGCACCCCTGTAGTGCCATGAACCGGGGTGTGAGGGCCGGGCACATCTTCAGTGCCATGAACCGGGTGTGAGGGCCGGGCACCCCTAATGTGCTGTGAACCGGGGTTTGGGGCCAGGCACCCTTCAGTGCCATATCCAGGGTGTGAGGGCCAGGCACATCTTCAGTGCCATGACAGGGGTGTGAGGGGCCAGGCACCCCTCCACTGCCAGGGTGTGAGGCCGTGCACCTTTTAGTGCCATGAAACAGGTGTGAAGGCCAGGCACCCCTAATGTGCTGTGAACCGGGGTGTGAGGCCAGGCACTCCTTCAGTGCCATGAACCGGGGTGTGAGGGCGGGCATCTTCAGTGCCATGAAACGTGGGTGGAAGCCGGGCACCCTAAACTGCTGGTGAGCTGCCGGGGTGTGAGGGCCAGGCACCCCTTCACATGACCTGGGTGTGATGAGGCACCACCCTGATGCCATGGACAGGGGTGTGAAGGCCGGGCACCCTCACAGTGCTGTGAACCGGGTGTGAGGGCCAGGCACCTTCAGTGCCATGAATCAGGTGTGAGGGCCGGGAACCTCTTCAGCACCATGACCCAGGGGTGTAAGGCCAGGCACCCTTTCACATGACCTGGGGTGGGGACCAGGCACCCCTTCACATGACCAGGGGTGTGAGGGCCAGGCACTCACATGCCAGGGTGTGAGGTGCAGGCCCCTCACATGACCCAGGGTGTGGGGCCAGGCACCCCTTCCACATGACCCGGGGTGTGAGCCGGGCACCCCTTCAATGCCATGAATCGGGGTGTGAGGGCCAGGCACCTTAGATCCATGACGGGGTGTGAGGCCGTGCTCCCTTATGTGACATGACCCGGGGTGTGAGGAAGGGCCCAGTTAGTGACATGACCCGGGGTGTGAGGCCGGGGACCCCTCCAGCACCATGACCCGGAGTGTGAGGGCCGGGCACCCTGTAGTGCCATAGACGGGTGTGAGGGCCGGGCACATCTTCAGTACCATGAACCGGGGTGTGAGGGCCAGGCACCTAATGTGCTGTGAACCGGGGTTTGAGGGCCAGGCACCCCTTCAGTGCCATATACCAGGGTGTGAGGGCCGGGCACATCTTCAGTGCCATGAAACGAGGGTGTGAGGGCCGGGCACCTTCACATGACCCGGGGTGTGGGGCCGTGCAGTGCCACAGAGCAGGTGTGAGGCCAGCCCTAATGTGCTGTGAACCGGGCTTGAGGCCGGGCACCCTTCAGTGCCAGTATACCGGGTGAAAATATCTTCAGCATATAAAACAAGTTAGAGGCCGCACCCCTTCTGTTACGACCCGGGGTGTGAGGCAATTTCAGAAAGCGGCGAAACGGTGTGAAGGCCGGCACCCCTCATCGTGTTGGGGAACCGGTGTGAGGGCCGGCACCCTTCAGTGCTATGAACCGTAGTCAGCAAGATTTTAAAAAGCATATGAAACGGTGAATGCCGGGCACTCCTAAACTGCTGTAGAACTGGGGTGGAGGGCGGGCACCACTTTCACATGACCCTTGGTGAGGGTCGGGCACCTTCACATGATTCCGGGTGAGGGCCAGGCACCCCTAGTGCCATGAACGGGGTGTGGAAGGGTCAGCACCCAAATGTGCGAACCGTGTGGAGGGCCGGGCACCCCTTCAGTGCCATGTAGAACTGCAGGAGGGCCAAGTACACTTCAGTGCCATGAAACGGGTGTGAACGCCGGGCACCCTTCAGAATGCTGGCGAATCGGGGTGTGAGGGCCGGGCACCCTTCTCATGTCCATGACCTGGGGTGTGAGGGCCGTGCTCCCCTTATGTGACACATGACCCCGGGTGTGAGGGAAGGCACCAGTTAAGACATGACCCGTGTGAGATGTAATCCCCAGCACCATGACCCGGAGCAGGAGGCCGGGCACCCCTGCAGTGCCATGAACCGTGTGTGAGGCTGCATATCTTCAGTGCCATGAACCGGGGTAGAGGGCTGGGCACCCCTAAACTGTTGTGAACTGGGGTGAGGTCCACACCCCTTCACATGACCTGTGGAGGGTTGTGCACCCTTTAGTGAAACGGTGGAATTGGGCACCCCTAATGTAAGGAACCGGGGTGAGGGGTTGGGCACCCCTTTCAGTGCCATGAACCGGTGAGGCTGGGCACATCTTCAGTGCCATGAAACAGGTGTGAACGCTGGCACCCTAAACTGTTGTGAACTGACACATGATTCCTTGGTGAGGCCGGGCACCCTTCACATGACCCTGGGTGAGGGGGCTGGCATCTTTCAATGCTATGAAACGGGGTGAAGGCTGGCACCCATACAGTGTTGTGAAACTGGGTGTGAGGCTGGGCACCTTCAGTGCTATAATCGGGGGGTGTGAGGCTGGGAACCTCAGCACTAAGGACCTGGGGTGGCGGCTGGCATCCCTTTCACATGACCCGGGGTGTGAGTGTGACCAGGCACTCCCTTACATGACCTGGGGTGTGAGGGCTGCCCCTTCACATGACCCGGGGGTGAGGTGCCGTGGCACCTTTCACATGACCAGGGGTGTGGAGGGCAGGGCACCCCTTCACATGACCCGGGGTGAGGGCCGGGCACCCTTCAATGCCATGAATCGGGGTGTGAAAGGGCACTGCTTAAGGTCCATGACCCGGGTGTGAGGGGGCTGTGCCCTTATGTGACATGACGGGTGTGAGGAAGGGCACCCAGTTTGTGACATGACCCTGGGTGTGAAGGGGACCCTCCAGCACCATGACCCGGAGTGTGGGCTGGCACCCCTAGTGCCATGAACCGGGGTGTGAGGGCCGGGCACATCTTCAGTGCCATGAGCCGGGTGTAGGGCCGGGCACCCTATGTGCTGTGAACGGGGTTTGAGGCCGGCACCCCTTCAGTGCCATGAACAAAAGTGGAGGGCTGGCACCCCTTCAGTGCCATGAACCGGGTGTGAAGGCCGGGCACCCTTTCAGTTCCATGAAACGGGTGTGACGGCCGGGCACCCCATCAGTGCCATCAACCGTGGTGAGGGCCGGGCACCCCATCAGTGCGACCCGGGAGTGAGGGCTGGGCTCCGCTTCAGTGCCATGACCCGGATGTGAGGCCCGGCACCTTTCAGTGACATGACCCGGGGTGTGAGGGCCGGGAACCCTTTCAGTGTCATGAACTGGGTGCGTAGCCGAACACCCCTATGCCAGTGAAACGGGGGGGTAAGGCTTGCCCGATTTCAGTGCCATGAATCGGTGGTGGGGGGCCTGCCTGATTTCAATGCCATTAATCGGGGGTGAGGGCCGGGCATCCCATCAGCACCATGAACCTGGGTGCGAGGGCCGGGCACCTCCAGCACCATGACCCGGAGTGTGAGGGCTGGTCACCCCTTCATGCTATGAACTGGGGTGAGGGGGGCACATCTTCAGTGCCATGAACCTGGGTGCGAGGGCCGGGCACCTCCAGCACCATGACCCGGAGTGTGAGGTCCGGCACCCTTTAGTGCCAGTGAACCGGGGTGGAGGGCCGCACATCTTCAGTGCCATGAACTGGGTGAGGGCTGGGAACCCCTAATGTGCTGTGAACTGGGATGTGAGGGCCGGGCACCCCTTCAGTGCCATGAACCAGGTGTGAGGGCGGGCACATCTTCAGCCATGGGGTGTGAACGCCTGGCACCCCTAAACTGCTGTGAACTGGGTGAAAGCCGGGCAACCTTCACATGAACCCAGGGTGTGAGGGTCGGGCACCTTCAGTGCCATGAATCTGTGAAGGCGGGCACCTCTTCAGCAACAAGACCTGGGTGTGAGGGCTGGTACCCTTCACATGACCGGGGTGTGAGGGCTGGCGCCCCTTCACATGACCCGGGGTGTGAGGGTCGGGCACCCCTTCACATGACCCGGGGTGTGAGGGCCGGGCCCCCTTCAGTGCCAATGACCGGGGTGGAGGCCGGCAACCTTTCAGTGACATGACCCGGGCTAGAGGGCCGGGCACCCTTTCAGTGTCGAATCGGGGTGAGGGCCGGGCACCCCTTCAGTGCCATGAACCTGGTGTGAGGGCTGGCTGGCTCCTTCAGTTACATGACCCGGAGGTGAGGGCGGGCACCCCTTCAGTGCCCTGAACCGGGGGTGTGAGGGCCGGCACCTTTCAGTACCATGAATCGGGGTGTGAGGGCCGGGCACCCCTTTAGCACAATGACACGGAGGGAGGCCGGGCACCCTCCAGCACCATGGCCCGGAGGTGAGAGCTGGACACCAATTCAGTGACATGACCTGGGTGTGACGGCCGGTCTCCCCCTTCAGTGACATGACCTGGGTGTGAGGGCTGGGCACCCCTTCAGTGACATGACCCGTGGTGTGAGGGCTGGCACCCTTTCAGTGACATGTCCCTGGGTGTGAGGGCTGAACCCCTTCAGTACCATGACCTGGGGTGTGAGGGCGGGCACCCCTTCAGTGTCATGAACTGGGGTGTGAGGGCCGGGCACCCTTTCAATGCCATGATACTGGTGTGAAGGCCGAGCACCCCTACAGTGCTGCGATCCGAGGTGTGAGGGCCGGGCACCCTTCACTTGACGCTGGGTGTGAGGGCCGGCACCCTTCAGTGCCATGAACCGGGGTGTGAAGGCCGGGCACCCTTTCAGTTCAATGAAACGGTGTGTGAGGGCCGGGCACCCCATCAGTGCCATCAATCGGGGTGTGAGGGCCGGCAACCCATCAGTGTTATGACCAGGGGTTTGAGGGCCGGGCACATCTTAAGTGCCATGAACTGGGGTTTGAGGCCGGGCACCCTTTCAGTGCCATGAAACGGGGCAGGAGGGCCGGCACCCCTCCAGCACCATGACCCTGGGTATGAGGGGCCGGGCACCCCTTCACATGATTCGGGGTGTGAGGGCGGGCACACCTTCAGCACCATGACCCGGGGTGTGAGGGCCCGCTCGATTTCAGTGCCATGATCGGGGTGTGGGGCGGGGAACCCCTCCAGCACCATGACCGGGTGAGGGGGGCAACCCAGCAATGCGACACGGGGTGGCGGCCGGGCACCCCATCAGTTTCATAACCCGGGTGTGAGGACGGGTCACACCTTCAGTGCCATGAACCGGGTGTGTGAGGGCTGGCACCCCATCAGTGCCCTGACACGGGGTGTAAGGGCCGAGCTGCCTCAGTGCGATGACCTGGGTGTGAGGGCCGGGCACCCTTCAGTGACATGACCTGGCCAAAGAAGGAGCACCCATTCAGTGTCATGAACCGGGGTGAGGGCCGGGCATCCTTCTGTGCCAATGAAACGGGGTGAGGGCAGGGCACCTCGTCAGTGCCATGAAACAGGGTATGAGGGCCGGGCACCCCTACAGTGCTGCAAACAGGGGTGTGATGGCAGGGCACCCCTTCACATGACGCGGGGTGAGGGGTGGAGCACCCTTCAGTGCTATGAATCGGGGAGGAGGGCTCTCCATCAGCACCATGACCCGGGGTGTGAGGGCTGGCACCCCTCCAG
>NW_024733812.1:0-28922 GCF_018991925.1 Homarus americanus
TTGAACAGGCTTTGTGTGAAATATAGCAGAGACTAGGACTGCTTTTAATGTTCCTGGTGGCCCAGAGGTAGCGTCCCCCGGTCACAATTATAAGATCGTGGGTTCAAATCCTGGTGGGGTGAGGTGTTGATTATATGTAGAAGTCCGTGTGCTTTATTGGGCTTATGAAATATATATGGATCCTCGTGTTTCGAAGCCGCATTTGGTATTTCGTTGCTCTGATCACCTAAGCAGCACGGGTGGTCCTCATTAGAGGTTCACGGCGCCATAAGCTCGTTGAACAGGCTTTGTGTGAAATATAGCAGAGTCTAGGAATGCTTTTAGTGTCCTGGTAGCCCAGAGGTAGCATTCCCCGGTCACAATTATAAGATCGTGGGTTCAAATCCTGGTGGGGTGAAGTGTTGATTATATGTAGAAGTCCGCATGCTTTATTGGGCTAATGAAATATATATGGATCCTCGTGTTTCGAAGCGGGATTTGGTAAAACGTTGCTCTGATCACCTAAGCGGCACAGGTGGTCCCCATTAGAGGTTCATGGAGCCATAAGGTCGTTGAAGAGGCTTTGTGTGAAATATAGCAGAGTCTAGGACTGCTTTTATTGTTCCTGGTGGCCCAGAGGTAGCGTCCCCCGGTCACAATTATAAGATCGTGGTTTCAAATCCTGGTGCGGTGAGGTGTTGATTATATGTAGAAGTCCGCATGCTTTATTGGGCTAATGAAATATATATATGAATCTCGTGTTTTGAAGCATTTAGTATTACTTGTTGCGCTGATCACCTAAAAGCACGACGCGGGTGAGGTCCCTATAGTGGTTCACAGCGCCATAAGCTCGTTGAAGAGGCTTTGTGTGAAATATAGTAGAGACTTGGACTGCTTTTATTGTCCTGGTGGCCCAGAGGTAGCGTCCCCCGGTCACAATTATAAGATCGTGGTTTCAAATCCTGGTGCGGTGAGGTGTTGATTATATGTAGAAGTCCGCATGCTTTATTGGGCTAATGAAATATATATGGATCTCGTGTTTCAAGCATTATTTGGTAAAACGTTGCTCTGATCACCCTAAGCGACACGGGTAGTCCTCATTAGAGGTTCACAAGCGCCATAAACTCGTTGAACAGGCTTTAGTATTGAAATATAGCTGAGTCTAGGAATGCTTTTAGTGTCCTGGTGGCCCAGAAGTAGCGATCCCCGGTCACAATTAGAAGATCGTGGGTTCGAATCCTGGTGGGGTGAGGTGTTGATTATATAAAGAAGTCCGCGTGCTTTATTGGGCTAATGATATATATATGGATCCTCGTATTTCGAAGCCGCATTTGGTAAAACGTTGGTCTGATCACCTAAGCGGCACGGGTGGTCCCCATTAGAAGTTCATGGAGCCATAAGGTCGTTGAACAGGCTTTGTGTGAAATATTGTAGAGACTTTGACTGCTTTTATTGTCCTGGTGGCCCAGAGGTAGCATACCCCGGCCACAATTAGAAGATCGTGGGTTCGAATCCTAGTGGGGTGAGGTGTTGAATATATGAAGAAGTCCGCGTGCTTTATTGGGCTAATGAAATATATATGGATCCTCGTGTTTCGAAGCCGCCTTTGGTAAAACGTTGCTCTGATCACCTAAGCGGCACGGGTGGTCCTCATTAGAGGTTCACGGCGCCATAAGTTCGTTGAACAGGCTTTGTGTGAAATATAGCAGAGTCTAGGAATGCTTTTAGTGTCCTGGTGGCACAGAGGTAGCGATCCCCGGTCACAATTAGAAGATCGTGGTTTCGAATCCTGGTGGGGTGAGGTGTTGATTATATGAAGAAGTCCGTGTGCTATATTGGGCTAATGAAATATATATGGATCCTCGTGTTTCGAAGCCGCATTTGGTAAAACGTTGCTCTGATCACCTAAGCGGCACGGGTGGTCCTCATTAGAGGTTTACGGTGCCTTAAGCTCGTTGAACAGGCTTTGTGTGAAATATAGCAGAGACTAGGACTGCTTTTAATGTTCCTGGTGGCCCAGAGGTAGCGTCCCCCGGTCACAATTATAAGATCGTGGGTTCAAATCCTGGTGGGGTGAGGTGTTGATTATATGTAGAAGTCTGCGTGCTTTATTGGGCTAATGAAATATATATGGATCCTCGTGTTTCGAAGCCGGATTTGGTAAAACGTTGCTCTGATCACCTAAGCGGCACAGGTGGTCCCCATTAGAGGTTCATGGAGCCATAAGGTCGTTGAACAGGCTTTGTGTGAAATATAGTAGAGACTTTGACTGCTTTTATTGTCATGGTGGCCCAGAGGTAGCATACCCCGGCCACAATTAGAAGATCGTGGGTTCGAATCCTAGTGGGGTGAGGTGTTGAATATATGAAGAAGTCCGCGTGCTTTATTGGGCTAATGAAATATATATGGATCCTCGTGTTTCGAAGCCGCATTTGGTAAAACGTTGCTCTGATCACCTAAGCGGCACGGGTGGTCCTCATTAGAGGTTCACGGCGCCATAAGCTTGTTGAACAGGCTTTGTGTGAAATATAGCAGAGTCTAGGAATGCTCTTAGTGTCCTGGTGGCAGAGAGGTAGCGATCCCCGGTCACAATTAGAAGATCGTGGGTTCGAATCCTGGTGGGGTGAGGTGTTGATTATATGAAGAAGTCCGCGTGCTATATTGGGCTAATGAAATATATATGGATCCTCGTGTTTGGCTTGGCATTTGGTAAAACGTTGCTCTGATCAACCTAAGCGACGCGGGTGGTCCCCTATATAGTGGTTCACAGCGCCATAAGCTCGTTGAACAGGCTTTGTGTGAAATATAGCAGAGTCTAGGACTGCTTTTATTGTCCTAATTGGCCCAGAGGTAGCATTCCCGGTCACAATTATAAAAGATGGGTGGGTTCAAATCCTGGTGGTGAGGTTTGATTATATGTAAAGTCTCGTGCTTTATTGGGCTAATGAAATAAGCTATGGTCCCTCGTGTTTCGAAGCCGGATTTGGTAAAACGTTGCTCTGATCACCTAAGCGGCACAAGTGGTCCTCATTAGAGGTTTACGGCGCCTTAAGCTCGTTGAACAGGCTTTGTGTGAAATATAGTAGAGTCTAGGACTGCTTTTATTGTTCCTGGTGGCCCAGAGGTAGCATCCCCCGGTCACAATTATAAGATCGTGGGTTCAAATCCTGGTGGGATGAGGTGTTGATTATATGTAGAACTCCGCGTGCTTTATTGGGCTAATGAAATCTATATATGGATCTTTGTGTTTCGAAGCCGCATTTGGTAAAACGTTGCTCTGATCACCTAAGCGGCACGGGTGGTCCCCTATAGTGGTTCACAGCGCCATATGCTCGTTGAACAGGCTTTGTGTGAAATATAGCAGAGTCTAGGACTGCTTTTATTGTCCTAGTGGCCCAGAGGTAGCATTCACCGGTAACAATTATAAGATCGTGGGTTCAAATCCTGGTGGGTTGAGATGTTGATTATATGTAGAAGTCTGTGTGCTTTATTGGGCAAATGAAATATATATGGATCCTCGTGTTTCGAAGCCGGATTTGGTAAAACGTTGCTCTGATCACCTAAGCGGCACAGGTGGTCCCCATTAGAGGTTCATGGACCCATAAGGTCGTTGAACAGGCTTTGTGTGAAATATAATAGAGACTTGGACTGCTTTTATTGTCCTGGTGGCCCAGAGGTAGCATACCCCGGCCACAATTATAAGATCGTGGGTTTGAATCCTGGTGGGGTGAGGTATTGATTATATGTAGAAGTCCGAGTGCTTTATTGGGCTAATGAAATATATATGGATACTCGTGTTTCCAAGCCGGATATGGTAAAACGTTGCTCAGATCACCTAAGGGGCAAGGGTGGTCCCCATTAAAGGTTCATGGCACCATAAGGTCGTTGAACAGGCTTTGTGTGAAATATAGTAGAGTCTAGGACTGCTTTTATTGTCCTGGTGGCCCAGAGGTAGCATACCCCGGTCACAATTAAAAGATCGTGGGTTTGAATCCTGGTGGGGTGAGGTGTTGATTATATGTAGAAGTCCGAGTACTTTATTGGGCTAATGAAATATATTTGGATCCTTTTGTTTCGAAGCCGCATTTGGAAAAACGTTGCTCTGATCACCTAAGCAGCACGGGAGGTCCCCATTAGAGGTTCACGGCGCCATAAGCTCGTTGAACAGGATTTGTGTGAAATATAGCAGAGTGTAGGACTGCTTTTATTGTCCTGGTGGCCCAGATGTAGCGTTCCCCGGTCACAATTATAAGATCGTGGGTTCAAATCCTGGTGGGGTGAGGTTTTGATTATATGTAGAAGTCCGCGTGCTTTATTGGGCTAATGAAATATATATGGATCCTCGTGTTTCGAAGCCGGATTTGGTAAAACGTTGCTCTGATCACCTAAGCTGCACAGGTGGTCAACATTAGAGGTTCATGGAGCCATAAGGTCGTTGAACAGGCTTTGAGTGAAATATAGTAGAGACTTGGACTGCTTTTATTGTCCTGGTGGCCCAGAGGTAGCATACCCCGGCCACAATTATAAGATCGTGGGTTTGAATCCTGGTGGGGTGAGGTATTGATTATATGTAGAAGTCCGAGTGCTTTATTGCGCTAATGAAATATATATGATTACTCGTGTTTCCAAGCCGGATATGGAAAAACGTTGCTCTGATCACCTAAGGGGCAAGGGTTGTCCCCATTAGAGGTTCACGGCGCCATAAGCTCATTCAACAGGCTTTGTGTGAAATATAACAATCTAGGACTGCTTTTAGTTTCCGGGTGGTTCAGAGGCACCGTTCCCCGGTTACAGTTATAAGATCATGGGTTGAAATCCTGGTGGGGTGAGGTGTTGATTATATGTAGAAGTCCGCGTGCTTTATTGGGATAATGAAATATATATGGATCCTCGTGTTTCGAAGCAGCATTTGGTAAAACATTGCTCTCATCACCTAAGCAGCACGGGTGGTCCCCATTAGAGGTTCACGGCGCCATAATCTCGTTGAACAGGCTTTGTGTGAAATATAGCAGAGTCTAGGACTGCTTTTATTGTCCTGGTGGCCCAGAGGTAGCGTTCCGCCTGTCACAATTAGAAGATCTTGAGTTCAAATCCTGGTGGGGTGAGGTGTTGATTATGTGTAGAAGTCCGCGTGCTTTATTGGGCTAATGAAATATATATGGATCCTCGTGTTTCGAAGCCGCATTTGGTAAAACGTTGCTCTGATCACCTAAGTGGCACGGGTGGTCCCCATTAGAGGTTCACGGCGCCATAATCTCGTTTAACAGGCTTTGTGTGAAATATAGCAGAGACTAGGACTGCTTTTATTATCCTGGTGGCCCAGAGGTAGCATTCCCCGGTCACAATCATAAGATCGTGGGTTCAAATCCTGGTGGGGTGAGGTGTTGATTATATGAAGAACTCTGCGTGCTTTATTGGCCTAATGAAATATATATGGATCCTCGTGTTTCGATGCCGCATTTGGTATAACGTTGCTCTGATCACCTAAGCGGCACGGGCGGTCCCCTATAGTGGTTCACAGCGCCATAAGCTCGTTGAAGAGGCTTTGTGTGAAATATAGTAGAGACTTGGACTGCTTTTATTGTCTTGGTGGCCCAGAGGTAACATACCCCGGTCACAATTATAAGATCGTGGGTTTGAATCCTGGTGGGGTGAGGTGTTGATTATATGTAAAAGTCCGCGTGCTTTATTGGGCTAATGAAATATATATGGATCCTCGTGTTGCGAAGCCGCATTTGGTAAAATGTTGCTCTGATCACCTAAGCGGCACGGGTGGTCCCCATTAGAGGTTCACGGCGCCATAAGCTCGTTCAACAGGCTTTGTGTGAAATATAGAAGAGTCTAGGACTGCTTTTATTGTCTTGGTGGCCCAGAGGTAGCATTCCCCGGTCACAATTATAAGATCGTGGGTTCAAATCCTGGTGGGATGAGGTGTTGATTATATGTACAAGTCCGCGTGCTTTAATGGTCTAATGAAATATATATGGATCCTCGTGTTTCGAAGCCGCATTTGGTAAAACGTTGCTCTGATCACCTAAGCGGCATGGGTGGTCCCCATTAGAGGTTCACAGCGCCATAAGCGCATTGAACGGGCTTTGTGTGAAATATAGCAGAGTCTAGGACCGCTTTTATTGTCCTTGTGGCCCAGAGGTAGCGTTCCCCGGTCACAATTATAAGATCGTGGGTTCAAATCCTGGTGGGGTGAGGTGTTGATTATATGTAGAAGTCCGCGTGCTTTATTGGGTTAATGAAATATACATGGATCCTCGGGTTTCGAAGCCGCATTTGGTAAAATGTTGCTCTGATCACCTAAGCGGCACGGGTGGTCCTCGTGCAAGGTTCACCTGGCGCCATAAGCTCGTTGAACGAGCTTTGTGTAAATATAGCAGAGTCTAGGAATACTTTTAGTGTCCTGGTGGCGCAGAGGTAGCGTCCCGGTCACAATTAGAAGATGCGTGGGTTCGAATCCTGGTGGTGAGTGTTGATTATATAAAAAGAAGTCAGCGTGCTTTATTGGGCTAATGAAATATATGAATCCTGCATTGTTTTGAAACGCATTTGGTAAAACGTTAAGCTCATCACCTAAAAGCGGCACGGGTGGTCCTCCACATTAGAGTTCTGATTGCCTTAAAGCTCGTTAGACAGGCTTTTGTGTGAAATATAGCAGGAACTAGGACTGCTTTTAATGTTCTGGTGGCCCAGAGGTAGCGTCCCGGTCACAATTATAAGATCGTGGGTTCAAATCCTGGTGGGGTGAGGTGTGATTATATGTAGAATGTGTGTGCTTTATTGGGCTATTAAAATATATGGATCCTCGTGTTTCGAAGCCGCATTTGGTATTTCGTTGCTCTGATCACCTAAGCGGCACGGGTGGTCCTCATTAGAGGTTCACGGCGCCATAAGCTCGTTGAACAGGCATTGTGTGAAATATAGCAGAGTCTAGGAATGCTTTTAGTGTCCTGGTGGCCCAGAGGTAGCATTCCCCGGTCACAATTATAAAATCGTGGGTTCAAATCCTGGTGGGGTAAGGTGTTGATTATATGTAGAAATCCACATGCTTTATTGGGCTAATGAAATATATATGGATCCTCGTGTTTCGAAGCCGGATTTGGTATAACGTTGCTCTGATCACCTAAGCGGCACAGGTGGTCCCCATTAGAGGTTCATGGAGCCATAAGGTCGTTGAACAGGCTTTGTGTGAAATATAGTAGAGACTTTGACTGCTTTTATTGTCCTAGTGGCCCAGAGGTAGCATTCCCCGGTCACAATTATAAGATCGTGGGTTCAAATCCTGGTGGGGTGAGGTGTTGATTATATGTAGAAGTCTGCGTGCTTTATTGGGCTAATGAAATATATATGGATCCTCGTGTTTCGAAGCGCATTTGGTAAAACGTTGCTCCTGATCACTAAGCGTACGGGTGGTCCCCTATAGTGGTTCAAAGCGCCATAAGCTCGTTGAACCAGGCTTTGTGTGAAATATAGCAGTCTTGGACTGCTTTTAGTGTCCTGGTGGCCCAGAGGTAGCGTTCCCCGGTCACAATTAGAAGATCGTGGGTTCGAACCCTGGTGGGGTGAGGTGTTGATTATATGTAGAAGTCCGCGTGCTCTATTGGGCTAATGAAATATATATTGATCCTCGTGTTTCGAAGCCGGATTTGGTAAAACGTTGCTCCGATCACCTAAGCGGCACAGGTGGTCCCCATTAGAGGTTCATGGCGCCATAAGGTCGTTGAACAGGCTTTGTGTGAAATATTGTAGAATCTAGGACTGCTTTTATTGTCCTGGTTGACCAGAGGTAGCGTTCCCCGGTCACAATTATAAGATCGTGGGTTCAAATCCTGGTGGGGTGAGGTGTTGATTATATGTAGAAGTAAGCGTGCTTTATTGGGCTAATGAAATATATATATGGATCCTTATGTTTCGAAGCCGCATTTGGTAAAACGTTGCTCTGATCACCTAAGCGGCACGGGTGGTCCTCATTAGAGGTTCACGGCGCCATAAGCTCGTTGAACAGGCTTTGTGTGAAATATAGCAGAGTCTAGGAATGCTTTTAGTGTCCTGGTGGCACAGAGGTAGCGATCCCCGGTCACAATTATAAGATCGTGGCTTCAAATCCTAGTGGGGTGAGGCGTTGATTATATGTAGAAGTCTGCGTGCGTTATTGGGCTAATGAAATATATATGGATCCTCGGGTTTTGAAGCCGCATTTGGGTAAACGTTGCTCTGATCACCTAAGCGGCACGGGTGGTCCCCATTAGATGTTCACGGTGCCATAAGCCCGTTGAACAGGCTTTGTGTGAAATATAGCAGAGTCTAGGACTGCTTTTATTGTCCTGGTGGCCCAGAGGTAGCGTTCCCCGGTCACAATTAGAAGATCATGGGTTCGAATCCTGGTGGGGTGAGGTGTTGATTATATGTAGAAGCCGCGTGCTTTATTGAGGAAAGAAATATATATGGATCCTCGTGTTTTGAAGCCGCATTTGGTAAAACGTTGCTCTGATCACCTAAGCGGCACGGGTGGTCCTCATTAGAGGTTCACAGCGCCATAAGCTCGTTGAACAGGCTTTGTGTGAAATATAGCTGTGTCTAGGAATGCTTTTAGTGTCCTGGTGGCCCAGAAGTAGCGATCCCCGGTCACAATTAGAAGATCGTGGGTTCGAATCCTGGTGGGGTGAGGTGTTGATTATATGAAGAAGTCCGCGTGCTTTATTGGTCTAATGAAATATATATGGATCCTCGTGTTTCGAATCCGCATTTGGTAAAACGTTGCTCTGATCACCTAAGCGGCACGGGTGGTCCCCATTAGAGGTTCATGGAGCCATAAGGTCGTTGAACAGGCTTTGTGTGAAATATAGTAAAGACTTTGACTGCTTTTATTGTCCTGGTGGCCCAGAGGTAGCATACCCCGGCCACAATTAGAAGATCGTGGGTTCAAATCCTGGTGGGGTGAGGTGTTGATTATATATGAAGAAGTCTGCGTGCTTTATTGGAGTAATGAAATATATATGGATCCTCGTGTTTCGAAGCCGCATTTGGTAAAACGTTGCTCTGATCACCTAAGCGGCACGGGTGGTCCTCATTAGAGATTTACGGCGCCTTAAGCTCGTTGAACAGGCTTTGTGTGAAATATAGCAGAGTCTAGGACTGCTTTTATTGTTCCTGGTGGCTCAGAGGTAGCGTCCCCCGGTCACAATTATAAGATCGTGGTTTCAAATCCTGGTGGGGTGAGGTGTTGATTATATGTAGAAGTCCGCATGCTTTATTGGGCTAATGAAATATATATGGATCCTCGTGTTTCGAAGCCGCATTTGGTAAAACGTTGCTTTGATCACCTAAGCGGCACGGGTGGTCCCCTATAGTGGTTCACAGCGCCATAAGCTCGTTGAACAGGCTTTGTGTGAAATATAGTAGAGACTTTGACTGCTTTTATTGTCCTAGTGGCCCAGAGGTAGCATTCTACGGTCACAATTATAAGATCGTGGGTTCAAATCCTGGTGGGGTGAGGTGTTGATTATATGTAGAAGTCTGCGTGCTTTATTGGGCTAATGAAATATATATTGATCCTCGTGTTTCGAAGCCGTATTTGGTAAAACGTTGCTCTGATCACCTAAGCGGCACGGGTGGTCCTCATTAGAGGTTCACAGCGCCATGTGCTCGTTGAACAGGCTTTGTGTGAAATATAGCTGAGTCTAGGAATGCTTTTAGTGTCCTGGTGGCCCAGAAGTAGCGATCCCCGGTCACAATTAGAAGATCGTGGGTTCGAATCCTGGTGGGGTGAGGCGTTGATTATATGAAGAAGTCCGCGTGCTTTGTTGGTCTAATGAAATATATATGGATCCTCGTGTTTCGAAGCCGCATTTGGTAAAACGTTGCTCTGATCGCCTAAGCGGCACGGGTGGTCCCCATTAGAGGTTCATGGAGCCATAAGGTCGTTGAACAGGCTTTGTGTGAAATATAGTAGAGACTTTGACTGCTTTTATTGTCCTGGTGGCCCAGAGGTAGCATACCCCGGCCACAATTAGAAGATCGTGGGTTCGAATCCTAGTGGGGTGAGGTGTTGAATATATGAAGAAGTCCGCGTGCTTTATTGAGCTAATGAAATATATATGGATCCTCGTGTTTCGAAGCCGCATTTGGTAAAACGTTGCTCTGATCACCTAAGCAGCACGGGGGGTCCTCATTAGAGGTTCACGGTGCCATAAGCTCGTTGAACAGGCTTTGTGTGAAATATAGCAGAGTCTAGGAATGCTTTTATTGTCCTAGTGGCCCAGAGGTAGCATTCCCCGGTCACAATTATAAGATAGGTGGGTTCAAATCCTGGGTAGGTGAGGCGTTGATTATATGTAGAAGTCCGTGTGCTTTATTGGGTAATGAAATATATATGGATCCTCGTGTTTCAGCGCATTTGGTAAAACGTTGCTCTGATCACCTAAGCGTACGGGTGGTCCTCATTAGAGGTTCGGTGCCTTAAGCTGGATGAACAGGCTTTTGTGTGAAATATAGCAGAGACTAGGACTGCTTTTAATGTTTCTAATTGGCCCAGAGGTAGCGTCCCCGGTCACAATTATAAGATGCGTGGGTTCAAATCACAGTGGGGTGAAGTTGATTATGTAGAAGTCCGCGTGCTTTATTGGGCTAATGAAATATATATGGATCCTCGTGTTTCGAAGCCGCATTGGGTTAAGCGTTGCTCTGATCACCTAAGCGGGACGGGTGGTCCCCATTAGAAGTTCACGGCGCCATAAGCTCGTTGAACAAGCTTTGTGTAAAATATAGCAGAGTCTAGGACTGCTTTTATTGTCCTGGTGGCCCAGAGGTAGCGTCCCCCGGTCACAATTATAAGATCGTGGGTTCAAATCCTGGTGGGGTGAGGCGTTGATTATATGTAGAAGTCCGTGTGCTTTATTGGGCTAATGAAATATATATGGATCTTCGTGTTTCGAAGCCGGATTTGGTAAAACGTTACTCTGATCACCTAAGCGGCACAGGTGGTCCCCATTAGATGTTCATGGAGCCATAAGGTCGTTGAACAGGCTCTGTGTGAAATATAGTAGAGACTTTGACTGCTTTTATTGTCCTAGTGGCCCAGAGGTAGCATTCCCCGGTCACAATTATAAGATCGTGGGTTCAAATCCTGGTGGGGTGAGGTGTTGATTATATGTAGAAGTCTGCGTGCTTTATTGGGCTAATGAAATATATATGGATCCTCGTGTTTCGAAGCAGTATTTGGTAAAACGTTGCTCTGATCACCTAAGCGGCACGGGTGGTCCTCATTAGAGGTTCACAGCGCCATAAGCTCGTTGAACAGGCTTTGTGTGAAATATAGCTGAGTCTAGGAATGCTTTTAGTGTCCTGGTGGCCCAGAAGTAGCGATCCCCGGTCACAATTAGAAGATCGTGGGTTCGAATCCTGGTGGGGTGAGGTGTTGATTATATGAAGAAGTCCGCGTGCTTTATTGGTCTAATGAAATATATATGGATCCTCGTGTTTCGAATCCGCATTTGGTAAAACGTTGCTCTGATCACCTAAGCGGCACGGGTGGTCCCATTAGAGGTTCATGGAGCCATAAGATTAGTTGAACGAGGCTTTGTGTAGTATAGTAGAGAGACTTTGACTGCTTTTATTGTCCTCGTGGCCCGGAGGTAGCGTTCCCCGGTCTCAATTATAAGATCGTGGGTTCAAATCCTGGTGGGGTGAGGTGTTGATTATATGTAGAAGTCCGCGTGCTTTATTGGGCTAATGAAATATATATGGATCCTCGTGTCGAAGCCGGATTTGGTAAAACGTTGCTCTGATCACCTAAGCGGCAAGGATGGTCCCCATTAGAGGTTCACGGCGCCATAAGCTCGTTGAACAGGCTTTATGTGAAATATAGCAGAGTCTAGGACTGCTTTTATTGTCCTCGTGGCCCAGAGGTAGCGTTCCCCGGTCACAATTATAAGATCGTGGGTTCAAATCCTGGTGGGGTGAGGTGTTGATTATATGTAGAAGTCCGCGTGCTTTATTGGGCTAATGAAATATATATGGATCCTCGTGTTTCGAAGCCGCATTTGGTAAAACGTTGCTCTGATCACCTAAGCGGCACGGGTGGTCCCCATTAGAGGTTCATTGAGCCATAAGGTCGTTGAACAGGCTTTGTGTGAAATATAGTAGAGACTTTGACTGCTTTTATTGTCCTGGTGGCCCAGAGGTAGCATACCCCGGCCACAATTAGAAGATCGTGGGTTCGAATCCTAGTGGGGTGAGGTGTTGAATATATGAAGAAGTCCGCATGCTTTATTGGGCTAATGAAATATATATGGATCCTCGTGTTTCGAAGCCGCATTTGGTAAAACGTTGCTCTGATCACCTAAGCGGCACGGGTGGTCCTCATTAGAGGTTCACGGCGCCATAAGCTCGTTGAACAGGCTTTGTGTGAAATATAGCAGAGTCTATGAATGCTTTTAGTGTCCTGGTGGCACAGAGGTAGCGATCCCCGGTCACAATTAGAAGATCGTGGGTTCGAATCCTGGTGGGGTGAGGTGTGGATTATATGAAGAAGTCCGCGTGCTTTATTGGGCTAATGAAATATATATGGATCCTCGTGTTTCGAAGCCGCATTTGGTAAAACGTTGCTCTGATCACCTAAGCGTCACGGGTGGTCCCCTATAGTGGTTCACAGCGCCATAAGCTCGTTGAACAGGCTTTGTGTGAAATATAGTAGAGACTTTGACTGCTTTTATTGTCCTAGTGGCCCAGAGATAGCATTTCCCGGTCACAATTATAGATCGTGGGTTCAAATCCTGGTGGGGTGAGGTGTTGATTATATGTAGAAGTCTGCGTGCTTTATTGGGCTAATGAAATATATATGGATCCTCGTGTTTCGAAGCCGTATTTGGTAAAACGTTGCTCTGATCACCTAAGCGCACGGGTGGTCCTCATTAGAGGTTCACAGCGCCATGAGCTCGTTGAACAGGCTTTGTGTGAAATATAGCTGAGTCTAGGAATGCTTTTAGTGTCGTGGTGGCCCAGAAGTAGCGATCCCCGGTCACAATTAGAAGATCGTGGGTTCGAATCCTGGTGGGGTGAGGTGTTGATTATATGAAGAAGTCCGCGTGCTTTATTGGGCTAATGAAATATATATGGATCCTCGTGTTTCGAAGCCGCATTTGGTAAAACGTTGCTCTGATCACCTAAGCGGCACGGGTTGTCCCCATGAGAAGTTCATGGAGCCATAAGGTCGTTGAACAGGCTTTGTGTGAAATATTGTAGAGACTTTGACTGCTTTTATTGTCCTGGTGGCCCAGAGGTAGCATACCCCGGCCACAATTAGAAGATCGTGGGTTCGAATCCGAGTGGGGTGAGGTGTTGAATATATGAAGAAGTCCGCGTGCTTTATTGGGCTAATGAAATATATATGGATCCTCGTGTTTCGAAGCCGCATTTGGTAAAACGTTGCTCTGATCACCTAAGCGGCACGGGTGGTCCTCATTAGAGGTTCACGGCGCCATAAGCTCGTTGAACAGGCTTTGTGTGAAATATAGCAGAGTCTAGGAATGCTTTTAGTGTCCTGGTGGCACAGAGGTAAGCGTCGGTCACAATTAGAAGATCATTGAGGTTCAAATCCTGAATTAGCAGGGTGAGGTGTTGATTATATGAAGAAGTCTGCGTGCTATATTGGGCTAATGAAATATATATGGATCCTCGTGTTTCGAAGCCGCATTTGGTAAAACGTTGCTCTGATCACCTAAGTGGCACGGGTGGTCCTCATTAGAGGTTTACGGTGCCTTAAGCTCGTTGAACAGGCTTTGTGTGAAATATAGCAGAGACTAGGACTGCTTATAATGTTCCTGGTGGCCCAGAGGTAGCGTCCCCCGGTCACAATTATAAGATCGTGGGTTCAAATCCTGGTGGGGTGAGGCGTTGATTATATGTAGAAGTCCGTGTGCTTTATTGGGCTAATGAAATATATATGGATCCTTGTGTTTCGAAGCCGCATTTGGTATTTCGTTGCTCTGTTCACCTAAGCGGCACGGGTGGTCCTCATTAGAGGTTCACGGCGCCATAAGCTCGTTGAACAAGCTTTGTGTGAAATATAGCAGAGTCTAGGAATGCTTTTAGTGTCCTGGTGGCCCAGAGGTAGCATTCGGTCACAATTATAAGATCGTGGGTTCAAATCCTGGTGGGGTGAGGTGTTGATTATATGTAGAAGTCTGCGTGCTTTATTGGGCTAATGAAATATATATGGATCCTGTGTTTCGAAGCGGTTGGTAAACGTTGCTCCTGATCACCTAAAGCGGCACAGGTGGTCCCCATTAGATGTTCATGGAGCCATAAGGTCGTTAGACAGGCTCTGTGTGAAATATAGTGAGGGCTTTGTGCTTTTATTGTCCTAGTGGTTTAGAGGTATGGTCTGGTATAAGATCGTGGGTTCAAATCCTGGTGGGGTGAGGTGTTGATTATATGTAGAAGTCTGCGTGCTTTATTGGGCCTAATGAAATATATATGGATCCTCGGGTTTCGAAGCCGCATTTGGCAAAACGTTGCTCTGATCACCTAAGCGGCACGGGTGGTCCCCATTAGAGGTTCACGGCGCCATAAGCTCGTTGAACATGCTTTGTGTGAAATATAGCAGAGTCTAGGAATGCTTTTAGTGTCCTGGTGGGCCAGAGGTAGCGTCCCCCGGTCACAATTATAAGATCGTGGGTTCAGATCCTGGTGGGGTGGGGTGTTGATTATATGTAGAAGTCCGCGTGCTTTATTGGGCTAATGAAATATATATGGATCCTCGTGTTTCGAAGCCGCATTTGGTAAAACGTTGCTCTGATCACCTAAGCGGCACGGGTGGTCCCCATTAGAGTTTCATGGAGCCATATATGTCGTTGAACAGGCTTTGTGTGAAATATAGTAGAGACTTTGACTGCTTTTATTGTCCTGGTGGCCCAGAGGTAGCATACCCCGGCCACAATTAGAAGATCGTGGGTTCGAATCCTAGTGGGGTGGTGTTGGTATGAAGAAGTCAGTAGCTTTATTGGGCTAATAAATATATATGGATCCTCGTGTTTCAAGCATTTGGTAAAACGTTGCTCTAGTCACCTAAAAAGCGTACGGTGGTCCTCATTGAGGTTCCGGCCATAAGCTCGTTGAACAGGCTTTGTGTGAAATATACCAGAGTCTAGGAATGCTTTTAGTGTGTCTGGTGGCACAGAGGTAGCGATCGGTCACAGGTAGAAGATCGTGGGTTCGAATCCTGGTGGGGTGAGTGGTGATTATGAAGATGTCAGCGTGCTATATTGGGCTAATGAAATTATGGATTTTCGTGTTTTGAAGCCGCATTTGGTAAAACGTTGCTCTGATCACCTAAGCGGCACGGGTGGTCACCATTAGAGGTTCACGGCGCCAAAAGCTCGTTGAACAGGCTTTGTGTGAAATATAGCAATGTCTAGGAATGCTTTTATTGTCCTGGTGGCCCAGAGGTAGCATCCCTCGGTCACAATTATAAGATCGTGGCTTCAAATCCTGGTGGGGCGAGGCTTTGATTATATGTAGAAGTCTGCGTGCTTTATTGGGCTAATGAAATATATATGGATCCTCGTGTTTCGAAGCCGCATTTAGTAAAACGTTGCTCTGATCACCTAAGCGGCACGGGTGGTTCCCCTATAGTGGTTCGCAGCGCCATAAGATCGTTGAACAGGCTTTGTGTGAAATATAGCAGAGTCTAGGGCTGCTTTTATTGTCCTAGTGGCCCATAGGTAGCATTCCCCGGTCACAATTATAAGATCGTGGGTTCAAATCCTGGTGGGGTGAGGTTTTGATTATATGTAAAAGTCTGCGTGCTTTATTGGGCTAATGAAATAAATATGGATCCTCGTGTTTCGAAGCCGGATTTGGTAAAACGTTGCTCTGATCACCTAAGCGGCACAGGTGGTCCCCATTAGAGGTTCATGGAGCCATAAGGTCGTTGAACAGGCTTTGTGTGAAATATAGTAGAGACTTTGACTGCTTTTATTGTCCTGGTGGCCCAGAGGTAGCATACCCCGGTCACAATTATAAGATTGTGAGTTTGAATCCTGGTGGGGTGAGGTGTTGATTATATGTTGAAGTCCGCGTGCTTTATTGGGCTAATGAAATATATATGGATACTCGTGTTTCGAAGCCGCATTTGGTAAAACGTTGCTCTGATCACCTAAGCGGCACAGGTGGTCCTCATTAGATGTTTACGGTGCCTTAAGCTCGTTGAACAGGCATTGTGTGAAATATAGCAGAGTCTAGGACTGCTTTTATTGTTCCTTGTGGCCCAGAGGTAGCGTCCCCCGGTCACAATTATAAGATCGTGGGTTCAAATCCTGGTGGGGTGAGGTGTTGATTATATGTAGAAGTCCGCATGCTTTATTGAGCTAATGAAATATATATGGATCCTTGTGTTTCGAAGCTGCATTTGGTAAAACGTTGCTCTGATCACCTAAGCGGCACGGGTGGTCCCCATTAGAGGTTCACGGCGATAAAATCTCATTGAACAGGCTTTGTGTGAAACATAGCAGAGTCTAGGACTGCTTTTAGTGTCCTGGTGGCCCAGAGGTAGCGTTCCCCGGTCACAATTAGAAGACCGTGGGTTCGAATCCTGGTGGGGTGAGGTGTTGATTATATGAAGAAGTCAGCGTGCTTTATTGGGCTATTAAAATATATGGATCTCGTGTTTCAAGCATTTGGTAAACGTTGCTCCTGATCACCCTATAGCGACACGGGTGGTCCCTATAATTAGTTCTGGCGTCATATGCTCGTTCTTGAACAGGCTTTGTGTGAAATATAGCAGAGTCTAGGACTGCTTTTATTGTCCTAGTGGCCCAGAGGTATATTCCCCGGTCACAATTATAAGATCGTGGGTTTGAATCCTGGTGGGGTGAGGTGTTGATTATATGTAGAATTCTGAGTGCTTTATTGGGCTAATGAAATATATTTTGATCCTCGTGTTTCGAGCCGGAATTGGTAAAACGATGCTCTGATCACCTAAGCGGCACGGGTGGTCCCCATTAGAGTTTCATGGCGCCATAAGGTCGTTGAACAG
The DNA here is from genome assembly GCF_018991925.1 of Homarus americanus. Taxonomy (NCBI): domain Eukaryota; kingdom Metazoa; phylum Arthropoda; class Malacostraca; order Decapoda; family Nephropidae; genus Homarus; species Homarus americanus. The sequence continues at coordinate 17,024 of NW_024733812.1, forward strand.
GGTTTGTGTGAAATATAGTAGAGTCTAGGACTGCTTTTATTGTCCTGGTGGCCCAGAGGTAGCATACCTCGGTCACAATTATAAGATCGTGGGTCTGAATCCTGGTGGAGTGAGGTGTTGAATATATGTAGAAGTCCGGGTACTTTATTGGGCTAATGAAATATATATGGATCCTCGTGTTTTGAAGCCGCATTTGGTAAAACGTTGCTCTGATCACCTAAGCGGCACGGGTGGTCCCTATTAGAGGTTCATGGTGCCATAAAGTCGTTGAACAGGCTTTGTTTGATATATAGTAGAGTCTAGGACTGCTTTTATTGTCCTGGTGGCCCAGAGGTAGCATACCACGGTCACAATTATAAGATCGTGGGTTTGAATCTTGGTGGGGTGAGGTGTTGATTATATGTAGAAGTCCGAGTGCTTTATTGGGCTAATGAAATATATTTGGATCCTCGTGTTTCGAAGTCGCATTTTGTAAAACGTTGCTCTGATCACCTAAGCGGCACGGGTGGTCCCCATTTGAGGTTTACGGCGCCATAAGCTCGTTGAACAGGATTTGTGTGAAATATAGCAGAGTGTTGGACTGCTTTTATTGTCCTGGTGGCCCAGAGGTAGCGTTCCCCGGTCACAATTAAAAGATCGTGGGTTCAAATCCTGGTGGGGTGAGGTTTTGATTATATGTAGAAGTCCGCGTGCTTTATTGGGCTATTGAAATATATATGGATCCTCGAGTTTACAAGCCAGATTTGGTAAGACGTTGCTCTGATAACCTAAGCGGCACTGGTGGTCCCCATTAGAGGTTCACGGCGCCATAAGCTCATTCAACAGGCTTTGTGTGAAATATAACAGTCTAGGACTGCTATTAGTTTCCTGGTAGTTCAGAGGCAGCGTTCCCCGGTCACAATTATAAGATCATGGGCTCAAATCCTGGTGGGGTGAGGTGTTGATTATATGTAGAAGTCCGCGTGCATTATTGGGATAATGAAATATATATGGATCCTAGTGTTTCGAAGCTGCATTTGGTAAAACATTGCTCTGATCACCTAAGCAGCACGGGTGGTCCCCATTAGAGGTTCACGGCGCCATAATCTCATTGAACAGGCTTTGTGTGAAATATAGCAGAGTCTAGGACTGCTTTTATTGTCCTGGTGGCCCAGAGGTAGCATTCCCTGTCATAATTAGAAGATCGTGGGTTCAAATCCTGGTGGGGTGAGGTGTTGATTATGTGTAAAAGTCCGCGTGCTTTATTGGGCTAATGAAATATATATGGATCCTCGTGTTTCGAAGCCGCATTTGGTAAAACGTTGCTCTGATCACCTAAGCGGCACGGGTGGTCCCCATTAGAGGTTCACGGCGCCATAAGCTCGTTTAACAGGCTTTGTGTGAAATATAGCAGAGTCTAGGACTGCTTTTATTGTCCTGGTGGCCCAGAGGTAGCTCGGTCACAATTATAAGATCGTGGGTTCAGATCCTGGTGGGGTGAGGTGTTGATTATATGGTGGTGCTTTATTGGGCTAATGAAATACATATGGATCTCGTGTTTCAAGGCGCATTTGGTAAAACGTTGCTCTGATCACCTAAGCCCGCGGGTGGTCCCCATTAGAGGTTCACGGCGCCATAAGCTCGTTTAACAGGCTTTGTGTGAAATATAGCAGAGTCTAGGATTGCTTTTATTGTCCTGGTGGCCCAGAGGTAGCATTCCCCGGTAACAATTATAAGATCGTGGGTTTGAATCCTGGTGGGGTGAGGTGTTGATTATATGTAGAAGTCTGCGTGCTTTATTGGGCTAATGAAATATATATGGATCCTCGTGTTTCGAAGCCGGTTTTGGTAAAACGTTGCTCTGATCACCTAAAGCTGTACGGGTGGTCCCCATTAGAGGTTCACTGGCGCCATAAGCTCGTTTAACAGGCTTTGTGTGAAATATAGCAGAGTCTAGGACTGCTTTTATTGTCCTGGTCGCCCAGAGGTAGCATTCCCCGGTCACAATTATAAGATCGTGGGTTCAAATCCTCATGGGGTGAGGTGTTGATTATATGAAGAAGTCCGCGTGCTTTATTGGGCTAATGAAATATATATGGATCCTCGTGTTTCGAAGCCGCATTTGGTAAAACGTTGCTCTGATAACCTAAGCGGCACGGGTGGTCCCCTATAGTGGTTCACAGCACCATAAGCTCGTTGAACAGGCTTTGTGTGAAATATAGCAGAGTCTAGGACAGCTTTTATTGTCCTGGTGGCCCAGAGGTAGCGTTCCCCCGTCACAATTAGAAGATCGTGGGTTCAAATCCTGGTGGGGTGAGGTGTTGATTATATGTAGAAGTTCGAGTGCTTTATTGGGCTAATGAAATATATATGGATCCTCGTGTTTCGAAGCCGCATTTGGTAAAGCGTTGCTCTGATCACCTAAGCGGCATGGGTGGTCCCCATTAGAGGTTCACGGCGCCATAAGCTCGTTGAACAGGATTTGTGTGAAATATAGCAGAGTCTAGGACTGCTTTTATTGTCCTGTTGGCCCAAAGGTAGCGTTCCCCGGTCACAATTATAAGATCGTGGGTTTAAATCCTGGTGGGTTGAGGTGTTGATTAAATGTAGAAGTCCGCGTGCTTTATTGGGTTAATGAAATATATATGGATCCTCGTGTTTCGAAGCCGGATTTGGTAAACGTTGCTCTGATCACCTAGCGGCACAGGTGGTCCCCATTGAGTAGTTCATGGAGCCATAGGTCGTTAGACAGACTTTTGTGTGAAATATAGTAGAGACTTGGACTGCTTTTATTATCCTGGTGGCCCAGAGGTAGCATACCCCGGTCACAATTATAAGATCGTGGTTTTGAATCCTGGTGGGGTGAGGTGTTGATTATATGTAGAAGTCCGAATGCTTTATTGGGCTAATGAAATATATATGGATCCTCGTGTTTCGAAGCCGCATTTGGTAAAACGTTGCTCTGATCACTTAAGCAGCACGGGTGGTCCACATTAGAGGTTCACGGCGCCATAAGCTCGTTGAACAGGCTTTGTGTGAAATATAGCAGAGTCTAGGAATGCTTTTAGTGTCCTGGTGGCCCAGAGGTAGCGTCCCCCGGTCATAATTATAAGATCGTGGGTTCGAATCCTGGTGGGGTGAGGTGTTGATTATATGAAGAAGTCCGCGTGCTTTATTGGGCTAATGAAATACATATGGATCCTCGTGTTTCGAAGCCGCATTTGGTAAAACGTTGCTCTGATCACCTAAGCGGCACGGGTGGTCCTCATTAGAGGGTTACGGTGCCTTAAGCTCGTTGAACAGGCTTTGTGTGAAATATGGCAGAGTCTAGGACTACTTTATTGTTCCCTGGTGGCCCAAGAGGTATCGTCCCGGTAACAATTATAAGATCGTGGGTTCAAATCCTGGTGGGGTGAGGTGTTGATTATATGTAGAAGTCGCGTGCTTTATTGGGCTAATAAATATATATGGATCCTCGTGTTTCGAAGCGCATTTGGTAAAAGCGTTGCTCTGATCCACCTAAGCGGCGCGGGTGGTCCCTATTTTTGGTTCACAGCGCCATGGCTTTCGTTGAACGAGCTTTGTGTGGAAATATAGCAGAGTCTAGGACTGCTTTTGTGTGTCCTAGTGGCCCAGAGGTAGCATTCCCCGGTCACAATTATAAGATCATTGGGTTCAAATCTGGTGGGGTGAGGTGTTGATTTATATGTAGAAGTCCGTGCTTTATTGGGCTAATGATATATATGAATCTCGTGTTTCCGAAGCCAGTTTGGTAAAACGTTGCTCTGATCACCTAAGCGGCACGGGTGGTCCCCATTAGAGGTTCATGGAGCCATAAGATCGTTGAACAGGCTTTGTGTGAAATATAGTAGAGACTTGGACTGCTTTTATTGTCCTGGTGGCCCAGATGTAGCATACCCCGGCCACAATTATAAGATCGTGGGTTTGAATCCTGGTGGGGTGAGGTGTTGATTATATGTAGAAGTTCGAGTGCTTTATTGGGCTAATGAAATATATATGGATACTCGTGTTTTCAAGCCGGATATGGTAAAACGTTGCTCTGATCACCTAAGGGGCACGGGTGGTCCCCATTAGAGGTTCATGGCACCATAAGGTCGTTGAACAGGCTTTGTGTGAAATATAGTAGAGTCTAGGACTGCCTTTATTGTCCTGGTGGCCCAGAGGTAGCACACCCCGGTCACAATTATAAGATCGTGGGTTTTAATCCTGGTGGGGTGAGGTGGTGATTATATGTAGAAGTTCGAGTGCTTTATTGGGCTAATGAAATATATATGGATACTTGTGCTTCCAAGCCGGATATGGTAAAACGTTGCTCTGATCACCTAAGCAGCACGGGTGGTCCCCATTAGAGGTTCACGGCGCCATAAGTTCGTTGAACAGGATTTGTGTGAAATATAGCAGAGTGTAGGACTGCATTTATTGTCCTGGTGGCCCAGAGGTAGCGTTCCCCGGTCACAATTATAAGATCGTGGGTTCAAATCCTGGTGGGGTGAGGTTTTGATTATAAGTAGTAGTCCGCGTGCTTTATTGGGCTATTGAAATATATATGGATCCTCGAGTTTCCAAGCCGCATTTGGTAAAACGTTGCTCTGATCACCTAAGCGGCACGAGTGGTCCCCTATAGTGGTTCACAGCGCCTTAAGCTCGTTGAACAGGCTTTGTGTGAAATATAGCAGAGTCTAGGACTGCTTTTATTGTTCCTGGTGGCCCAGAGGTCGCGTCCCCCGGTCACAATTATAAGATCGTGGGTTCAAATCCTGGTGGGGTGAGGTGTTGATTATATGTAGAACTCCGCATGCTCTATTGGGCTAATGAAATATATATGGATCCTCGTATTTCGAAGCGCATTTGGTAAACGTTGCTCTGATCACCCTAAGCGTACGGGTGTGGTCCCCATTAGAGGTTCACGGCGCCAAAGCTCGTTGAACAGGCTTTGTGAAATATATGGGGTCTAGGGCTGCTTTTGTGTCCTAGTGGCCCAGAGGTAGCATTCCCGGTCACAATTATAAGATGATGGGGTTCCAAATCTGGTGGGTGAGGTGGTGATTATATGTAGAAGTCTGCGTGCTTTATTGGGCTGTGAAATATATGTGGATCCTCGTGTTTCGGCGGTTTGGTAAAACGTTGCTCTCTGATCACCTAAGCGGCACAGGTGGTCCCCATTAGTGGTTCATGGAGCCATAAGGTCGTTGAACAGGCTTTGTGTGAAATATAGTAGAGACTTGGACTGCTTTTATTGTCCTGGTGGCCCAGAGGTAGCATACACCGGTCACAATTATAAGATCGTGGGTTTGAATCCTGGTGGGGTGAGGTGTTGATTATATGTAGAAGTCCGCGTGCTTTATTGGGCTAATGAAATATAAATGGATCCTCGTGTTTCGAAGCCGCATTTGGTAAAACGTAGCTCTGATCACCTAAGCGGCACGGGTGGTCCCCATTAGAGGTTCACGGCGCCATAAGCTCGTTGAACAGGCTTTGTGTGAAATATAGAAGAGTCTAGGACTGCTTTTATTGTCCTGGTGGCCCAGAGGTATCATTCCCCAGTCACAATTATAAGATTGTTGGTTCAAATCCTGGTGGGATGAGGTGTTGATTATATGTACAAGTCTGCGTGCTTTATTGGGCTAATGAAATATATATGGATCCTCGTGTTTCGAAGCCGCATTTGGTAAAACGTTGCTCTGATCACCTAAGCGGCACGGGTGGTCCTCATTAAAGGTTCTGCGGCGCCATAAGCTGGATTGAACAGGCTTTGTGTGAAATATAGCAGGGGAGTCTAGGAATGCTTTTAGTGTCTGGTGAGCAGAGGTAGCGTCCCGGTCACAATTAGAAGATAGTGAGTTCGAATCTGGTGGGGTGAGGTGTTGATTATATGAAGAAGACGTGCTTTATTGGGCTAATGAAATATATATGGATCCTCGTGTTTCGAAGCGCATTTGGTAAAACGTTGCTCTGATCACCTAAGCCGGCACAGGTGGTCCCCATTAGAGGTTCACGGTGCCATAAGCCCGTTGAACAGGCTTTGTGTGAAATATAGCAGAGTCTAGGAATGCTTTTATTGTCCTGGTGGCCCAGAGGTAGCGTCCCCCGGTCACAATTATAAGATCGTGGGTTCAAATCCTGGTGGGGTGAGTTGTTGATTATAAGTAGAGTCTCTGCGTGCTTTATTGGGCTAATAAAATATATATGGATCCTCGTGTTTCATAGCCGGATTTGGTAAAACGTTGCTCTGATCACCTAAGCGGCACAGGTGGTCCCCATTAGAGGTTCACGGTGCCATAAGCCCGTTGAACAGGCTTTGTGTGAAATATAGCAGAGTCTAGGAATGCTTTTATTGTCCTGGTGGCCCAGAGGTAGCGTCCCCCGGTCACAATTATAAGATCGTGGGTTCGAATCCTGGTGGGGTGAGGTGTTGATTATATGAAGAAGTCCGCGTGCCTTATTGGGCTAATGAAATATATATGGATCCTCGTATTTCGAAGCCAGATTTGGTAAAACGTTGCTCTGATCACCTAAGCGGCACGGGTGGTCCCCTATAGTGGTTCACAGCGCCATAAGCTCGTTGAAAAGGCTTTGTGTGAAATATAGCAGAGTCTAGGGCTGCTTTTATTGTCCTAGTGGCCCAGAGGTAGCATTCCCCGGTCACAATTATAAGATCGTGAGTTCAAATCCTGGTGGGGGTGAGGTGTTGATTATATGAAGAAGTCCGCGTGCTTTATTGGGCTAATGAAATATATATGGATCCTCGTGTTTCGAAGCCGCATTTGGTAAAACGTTGCGCTGATCACCTAAGCGGCTTTAGGTGGTCCCCCATTAAGTGGTTCATGGAGCCATAAGGTCGTTGAACAGGCTTTGTGTGAAATATAGTAGAGACTTGGACTGCTTTTATTGTCCTGGTGGCCCAGAGGTAGCATACCCCGGTCACAATTATAAGATCGTGGGTTTGAATCCTGGTGGGGTGAGGTGTTGATTATATGTAGAAGTCCGCGTGCTTTATTGGGCTAATGAAATATAAATGGATCCTCGTGTTTCGAAGCCGCATTTGGTAAAACGTAGCTCTGATCACCTAAGCGGCACGGGTGGTCCCCATTAGAGGTTCACGGCGCCATAAGCTCGTTGAACAGGCTTTGTGTGAAATATAGAAGAGTCTAGGACTGCTTTTATTGTCCTGGTGGCCCAGAGGTATCATTCCCCAGTCACAATTATAAGATTGTTGGTTCAAATCCTGGTGGGATGAGGTGTTGATTATATGTACAAGTCTGCGTGCTTTATTGGGCTAATGAAATATATATGGATCCTCGTGTTTCGAAGCCGCATTTGGTAAAACGTTGCTCTGATCACCTAAGCGGCACGGGTGGTCCTCATTAAAGGTTCACGGCGCCATAAGCTCGTTGAACAGGCTTTGTGTGAAATATAGCAGAGTCTAGGAATGCTTTTAGTGTCCTGGTGGCGCAGAGGTAGCGATCCCCGGTCACAATTAGAAGATCGTGGGTTCGAATCCTGGTGGGGTGAGGTGTTGATTATATGAAGAAGACCGCGTGCTTTATTGGGCTAATGAAATATATATGGATCCTCGTGTTTCGAAGCCGCATTTGGTAAAACGTTGCGCTGATCACCTAAGCGGCACGGGTGGTCCTCATTAGAGGTTTACGGTGCCTTAAGCTCGTTGAACAGGCTTTGTGTGAAATATAGCAGAGACTAGGACTGCTTTTAATGTTCCTGGTGGCCCAGAGGTAGCGTCCCCCGGTCACAATTATAAGATCGTGGGTTCAAACCTTGGTGGGGTGAGGTGTTGATTATATGTAGGAGTCCGCGTGCTTTATTGGGCTAATGAAATATATATGGATCCTCGTGTTTCGAAGCCGCATTTGGTATTTCGTTGCTCTGATCACCTAAGCGGCACGGGTGGTCCTCATTAGAGGTTCACGGCGCCATAAGCTCGTTGAACAGGCTTTGTGTGAAATATAGCAGAGACTAGGAATGCTTTTAGTGTCCTGGTGGCCCAGAGGTAGCATTCCCAGGTCACAATTATAAGATCGTGGGTTCAAATCCTGGTGGGGTGTGTATGTATATTATGTATGCTGGATTATGTATTATGTATGTATATTATGTATGTGCTCCATTTATATTTATTCAGCCTAGCTAGCAGCGTGTGGCAATGTTATTACCATATCCCACACGCTTAATTAATGTGCCTGGCGACGTATGGAAGCTGCTAATGTATCACTTGCCATACGTCGTCTATGGTAGTTGACCAGGACCTTAGCTAGGGAGCAGTGCTACCCACCTCTGTGTACATACTCTTATCCAGTAAACCGAACCTACAAAACTATACAGGTGTTTGTGTTCTCTCCTGTATATAGAACTTATTACCCAGAACATCTAACATGGCGCAGTGCGTAGTTTTACTGGATTATTACGAGTGATTAGTGCAAGTTTGTGGAAAGCCGGCTGATGGATCCCCGCCTTGGGTCAACCCCGCGTCATCCCTCGAAGAATTTCGCAACTTTGAGCAGTGTCAGTGACAGTGATTTTCTGTGAAGTGTTTAGTGCATTGTGTGTTTCGTGCCATTCATGTGTGACCTTGTTCGAACGGATTTCCAAGGTATACGGCATGTTCTGGGCATTTGTGGGGTGTAGAGCTCAGCGCACCCTCCTCTGACCGTTTACAGAGAGCGACTGAGCTACTCCTATCTCCACCCCCCTCCCTCACAGCGCCGCCTCCACCCCCCCTCACAGCTGGGGCGAGACGCTGCCTGCCTGGGACACACACACATACATGTACTAACACTTGCTGACCGCGCGGTTCTTATATATATTTTATATATATAACCTACTTATCTGTGTATTTAATTAAATTTTTTTGTCTGAAATCTTGTTGATACGACGGGCTGACCGGTCAACACTGATTTAAGACACAGTACACAGATAAAGTAGTTATGTCTCATGCCTTACGTAGCCGTGGACCCAGCGCCTGGATGAGTCAAGCGGATGATAGTCCCCCAGAGATGGATGACCAGGCTGACCATGACACCCCAGCTCCCACAACATCGCGCAGCCCTTCACCTCAACATTCAGCGTTATCTCCAGAGATAATTGCCTTAATGAAGTTTATGAGAGATGAGAGACGCGAGGATGAAGCTCACAGACGTTTGGCGGATGAGCACAGAAGGCAAGCAGAGGCAGAACGAGACCACCAACGGAGAATGGAAGACAGTGCACGGTTTGAAGCCTTGATATCTCGCCTCACTGTTAACCAAGCCCCTGGCTCTAACACTGCCTCGGTACTGAATGGTTCAGATACCTCATCCATGCTTCCTTCACGCCCCCCAGCCCCACCTAAAGCAGCAGCTCAAACACCGCCCATCTTGGAGCCTGATGTAAATTTCCAGACTTTTCGCGAATGGCGGCGGCGGTGGGCTGATTATGCTACAATGGTGGATCTCCAGAGTTTGTCACAGCCTAAACAACTCATCCAGCTGCGTATGTGCCTGTCCTTGGAAGTTCAGCGTGTCTTAGAACATACGTTGCAGGTACCCCCAACCTCTTCGCTGTCTGTAGAGGAGGTACTGGACGTTCTACAACGGCACATCAAAGGACAGCAGAATGAAGCTCTGCGCAGGAGGGAATTGTTTAGCTGCAGACAGATGGAGGGTGAGTCTTTTGACGCTTTTATGTACGTCTTAAGAGAGCCTCGGAAGAGGTAGATATATGTTTAGGCCACCACCAGCAGTGCGAGGAGACCCAGTTGAAGCAGGTGATCCTGATGGGTGTTAAGGACGAGGAACTTGTCCAACGCCTCACCTCCCTCGACTCTTCCTCTTCTCTTCAGGATGTGTTGACGATATGTCGCTCCTATGAGGCTGCCAGGTGTGCCACCTCTGCCATCTGAGCTCCCCCTACAGCTGTACGCGCTGTGTCCCGGTACAAGAAGGACAAGTCTGCTCCTACGCCTTCGCCCACCACGTCCACGCCCGGTTCATTTTGCAACAACTGTGGTAAGCAGCACGGAACACAGGTGTGTCCAGCTGCTCATTCTACCTGCAACAGTTGTGACCGTATGGGCCACTGGTCGCTCACAGTGCGGTGCCCAGCTAAGTACGTACAGTGCAATGTGTGCGGTCGTCTGGGCCACTATGACAAGTGTTGCCCTACCCACGAACCCAAGGGACAGCGTCGGCGGAAGCTTCGGCGCCCTTCTACCAGTGAGGGCCGCCCACAGTCGCCAAATCAGAGGCACGACGACCCGGGACAAAGCCCGACCCATTTTAGGAGGGTGTACTCCTCGCATCCCAGGACCAAAGCCCCCCAGTACATCAGCGTCATCGTGACCTACGGCGGTGTGTCATCCCGTCTTCAGATGTTGCCCGACACCGGCGCTGATGCTACAGTCATCGGTCCCCAGCATTTGCGATGCTTGGGGCTCTCTCCAAGCGATCTAGGACCGCCTCCCGGGGACCTCCGCTTTATGGCAGATGGTTCACAGATGGCCCCAGCCCTGGGTTCACTCTATGCACATGTCACCTTTGGCAACAGGTCGTGTCAGGCCTGGATTGACGTGCATAATGGTGTCCCGACTCCCTTGCTGTCCTACAGACATTGTCAAGAGTTGGCCATCATCTCCCAGGACTTCCCAACACCGATTCTCGAGGTAAATTACGCCAACAGGGCGCACGAAGGGAGCAGCAACTACCCTGCTGCCGCCCTACCCCTACCTCTGGCCAGTGACACCTCTCCTTCGGTAGCTGTCCCTGCTGCATCACGTCCCCACGCCTTGGCTTGCCTTCACGACAGTCACCGTGGAGCTGAGGCCACCAAACGACGTGCACGACAGACTGTGTTCCGGCCTGGCATCGACCCCGACATCTCCAATGCTGTCCAGGTGTGTAAGCCCCGCCACGTATTACAACCCAGCCAGCAGCAGGTACCCTTCATGAGTGACGACAACCCCACCCGCCCCTTTGAGTCTGTGTCGGCCGACTTTTTCTGTGTGTCCGGAAAGTCCTTCCTGGTTATCGTCGACCGTCTCTCTGGTTGGCCGGTTGTCATCAAGGGCGGTAATGACACGACGTCTGCCGCCACCATCAGCAAGTTCCGCCACTACTTCCGTGACGTGGGCGTTCCTGTACGCCTGCGAACCGACGGAGGGCCTCAGTTCACAAGCCGGGACTTTGCTGTGTTCCTCGACCGATGGGGAGTCCGGCATGTGTTGTCATCGCCCCATTACCCGCAGTCCAACGGCCACGCTGAGGCTGCTGTCAAATCCCTGACGCACCTCATCCTTAAAGTGGCCCCTTCTGGGAACATTGACTGCGAGGCCTTCGACCGGGGTCTTCTTGAACTCCGCAACACACCCAACTACACCGGACGCTCCCCTGCCCAGGTTTTGTATGGACGCCCCCTTCGTTCTTGTGTCCCTGCTCACCCTCAATCCTTCTCCAAGGAGTGGCAGGCCAAGACAGAAGATTGTGATCGCCGAGCCGCCGAACGTGTTCAGGACGTCGTCGCCCGCTACAACGACCACGCCCGTTCTCTCCCCAGGTTGAGTGTCGGCACCCAAGTCCGTGTTCAGGACCCGACCTCCCTACGTTGGGACAAAGTAGGCGTAGTCATGGGTCTCGGCAGGTCACAGGACTACCAGGTGCGGTTACCCAGTGGTCGTGTGTGGTGGAGGAACCGCCGTTTTCTCCTCCCCGTAACAATGCCTTCTGCTGGCCCCGCCACCAGTGTTGAGTCCCATACCCTTCCCAGTGATGAAGTCCCTCGACGCTCAGAACGGATCCAGAAGAAAAGGTCCGCTCAAGACTTTGCTATGAGCGTATAGGGGGGAGGGAGGTGTATGTATAATATGTATGCTGGATTATATATTATGTATGTATATTATGTAGGTGCTCCATTT
>NW_024733813.1:0-18708 GCF_018991925.1 Homarus americanus
TAGAAGTTACGTATTGCTACACAGTTGCTATCATCAATTTCCATTTGCCAGTGACAAGAAAGGAAAGTGACCATGACTGTGGACCGGCCAGGCTATTTTTAGTCAGTCTCTTGTTTGGAGGTGGTCAATGTATATCTGTATATTTACTGATCATAATACTTATCTCCTATAAATAATTCATTTAAAATTTATTTTTACAAAGAATATTCAGTAAATGACCGAAGCACTTTGAAACTACCTTTACAGTGGTGTAACGTAGGACATAAATGATGAAAAAAGTCACACCACGGATTCAGAGTTTGGTCCCCAATGATCACTATAAATATCTGAAGCTCTTACTTACCAGGTATAATGGTAGCCTCCTTTTTCACAAAAACAAGTATATAATTAAAGAAAATACTTGCAGTGTGTTTAATATATTACAGTATATTGTAAATAAATAAATAAACAAAAACCTGAAAATCTATCTTCAAGTAAATGAAAATTTACTCAACAAACATTAGTTCCAGTTAAATAACCGACCCATGAGTCACCAGTGTACACCAACAGAAAATTTGATGCCAATACTTTAATGAATTGGCCTTATTTTAAATAACCAAACCATAAATAAATGCAAAAGGAAAAGATCAAAGGTAAAAACATTATATTGTATATGTTGTTTTGTCAAAGGAAGAAAAAAATTGAAACTGCAAGTAAAAAATGAGGCAGAAAGCTAGACCAACAACCCAAGACTTGTTCACAATTTAATGATGCAATATGGAAATAGGGATTGTGTGGATTTCTCCACAAAAGCGCTGCTTATCAACAATTAGCCGACCCCATCCCACTCGCATGCCTCTAAGGTCTGGGTCAGCCAGCGCCGCCGACACATCACGGAGGTCACCTACTAAGCCACGCCACCCCCACTATTTAAGACCTGACCTCGTGGCACCTCTTCTAGCTAATACGGCCGCAGCAGCAACACCACCTCCTCCGCCGCTGCCTGGCGTCCTCGCCTCCCGCCATGAAGCATGGCAACCCAACAAGCTGTCCTCCTCTGAGCACCTCACCAACCAGCTCTCTACTAACGCCATAACCATGCTGCCTTCCCAGCACCAAGCTGCATTGTACATCAATACAACATGTATACAGAGAACACATTGTAGAGTTTCTTTCTCCATCCCATCCTGAGTGCAAACCCAAACATAACGCACCCCACAGGATCTACCATTAGACAAATACTGTACATTATGCTTACAATATCTTCCCAGGCGGTAGTATCTCCCTGTTTGGTAGCTGCCTAAAATTTTTACAGTAATATTACTTTGATACAACATGATAAATTAGACAAACAATGAAAAAAAAAAACAAGTTATTTAACAAGACCTTCTCTCTAGAGAACAGAGGGATGGAGAGGAGGATGAAGGGGAGATAAGGAGGCTATTTATAGCCTTGTCTTTGTGTAGAAGTCGACCACACTGTAAATAATTCATTTAAAATATAAATTTTTACATAGAATATTCAGTACATGACCTATAAAAATATATATATATATATATATATATATATATATATATATATATATAAAATCCACAATAAAAAGAAGAATATTCTCCCAAACAACAAATCTCATATTATATATATATATATATATATATATATATATATATATATATATATATATATATATATATATATATATATATATATATATATATATATATATATATATATATATATATATATATATATATATATATTATACAATCAACTTACTTTATGTGGTTAATTCAACCTAACGCGGTCCGCATAAAGTGAGAAACGCTAAAGTGAACAAAACATAACATATGGAATTAATTGAATAGAGACCGGCCGCGACCCCCAAACTCCACTTTTTCCTTTTATTAAAAATAACATCTTAACTTTATGATGGTATTCACCCACACATAATATAGAAAGGAACAGTCAATAAACTGAAGGTTAGGTTAGAAAAAAACAGGTTGGGGTTAACACTTTACATTAGTAGAAGAGATGGGTCGGCGTACGGGAATGGAGGCTGGCTCGAGACAGAGGGCAGGCTACTGGCCCTCAGGTGAGTCACCACTCACTGTCATCCCACATGTCAGGGGCCTCCCCATATCCCTCAAAGTCATTGTCACTGTCTCTACCTCTGTCACCATCACTGGCTTGGACTGGCTGTGGTGGGTTGTGGGCGGCGAAACTTGTTATGCTTTGCTGTGCTGGTGTTTATGTTGTCGTGATAAACCTTGATGTAGGGCTCCATAGTTCGCAACAGCTGGGTAGTGAAGATTTCATACCTGTTTGCGTCAGGGTCGCCGGAAAGGAGGGGCTTGACTTTCTCGATACACTCGATGGCACCCTAACATTACTATAGGATAAGCGGCGTTTTGGGATGACGCACCACCTGCCTCTTCACTGACGTCATCATCATCTACCATCTAATCCGGTAGTCACACATGAGGATCCCTGATCACCCAGGATGTCAGTTGTTGGGTCTCGGAGAAGCCTGCAGCTGTAACACTCCAGCAGCTTCTCTGGCAAAAGTCCACTGCTACTGCAACAGTCTGAACCTCACCAGTCACAGATTGACTCTGCCTAACGGCCGGAATGCCTTGCAACACATGTTCTGGCGATAACAGTTGCTACAGACAGCTGATCCCATATGCTCCACCAAGAAGTCCAGCTTTCTTGATGTTGAATATTCCAGAATTGTTTTAAAAGTACTTGTTGCTCTGCCAACTGTTGATCCTCGTCGCTCGCTCTTGCTATCGGTGGTGGTGTCACTCAGGTTTGCTAACTCTTCCTGGTGTTGGTAGTCGCTCAGGAGCTTGAATTTTTAGTAGAGAATGCAGCTACATTACAGATTAACTCTTGGTCCATGGACTGTAATATAGACATAGTGTTGGGAGGAAGGAAGACCACTTTACGTTAGTGACGATCTAACAGTAGGAAGAGTGTCCTGGTGTGTTGTCCAGCAACAAAATCTTGAATGGCACATTCGTCACAGAATTTCTTCACATCGAACTAAAACAGTCATCAAACCAGGAGAGGGACAGTGTGGAATATCCACGCCTACGGCGGTCAGCCAGTGGACATTTACTTGGTCATGTCCCTGTTTGTAAGCGAGCAGCTTGCGTATGTGTGGATCAACCGATAACTTGAGCTTACAGGTACTGGAGGCATTGGGTAAACATGACGGTGATGCGCCCCTTCTGCAACTTCCCGCCCGAATCTTGCTGGCATTCTTCACAAAGGTCTGGAAGGTAGCTTTTTCCAAAAGACCAGATTCGTCCACGTTAAACACCTGGTCGCCGGTGTACTGTCCTTCCTCCATAATCTCACATAAAACGGAGGAAATTCCTCAGCGCAACATGGTCAGCACTAGCCACCACCAATGTTGATATTGGTGATCTTGTTCTCTTCTAAACCTCTGTAACCACCCAGAGGAAGCATTAAAGGGTTTGGGCCTGTAATTCCCATCTTTCCTGACACTGCAGCATACAGTTCACGTGCATATCCTTTAAGTGAGCGTGTCCACCGCCATGTCCGTCAGCGCCTGACGCACTAAGTGGCTCAAGTAATTTTTCCGTCTTGGAAGCACCTGGTTGTGGAAATACTTGATCATAAAGCACCTGTAGACTTTAATAATAATAATAATAATAATAATTAACGGTTTATTGAGAGCTTGGCAGCCAGAAGGCTGAAATATACAGTTACATATTTGGGGAATGGGTTTCGAATTACAAATAATATACAAGTAACATAATGACACAAATAAGACATATAATAACTAGATGGGGAAAAGCTAAACTACAGTTCATTTCAACATAGTGACAGTGCAAGGAGTAGTGTTTACTGAGTGAATACACTGGTTTATCAAGTTATTGATAATTTTTACAATGGTTGGGACTGGGCTGTTCTTATAGCGATCAGTTCATGCAACGATGGGCTGGATGCGGTTGTGGTGTCGAACAGCAATTCTCGGACTAGGGATCTCAGGTGGTAGGAGCCGGTGTCGAGGATGGTGTAGAAGCTCATACCAAATTTGGTCAGTGAGAGTCGAAAAGGGTCAGTGTGATGTCTTAGTGCTCCTTTATCTTCACTGCATCCTTCTTTATTGTCCTGATCGTAGACTCAAGTAAACACCATGCTGGCGCTGAGATCAACCTGTCTTGTTCTTTCTCCAACTCTTGAATGATCTTATACTAAATTTCAGAGTCAAGGAATGGTCGTGTCTTCTTTGGCTTAGGCTGCTGTCCAGGTAAGGAAAGTTCTCTCTGGTGGGGTCCGGGCGGAAGCCATTTACAGAACAATTGATGCACGAATATCGCAGTGTGGCCTGCAGGATGAAACTGCCGCCAGGTCAAGCGTCGTCTTTCCTCCTCCCTCCCTCCCCTCCCCGCGGATGGACACGCTTATATTACTTTAAACCAATCACACTAAGGGGGAGGAGGTAAGGATGCATGGCCCAATTACAGTCCGACGTCATATGACGCCACTGATAACGCACTAAAGACACACACTGCGCACCTACTGCGTGCCGCTTACACAACATGGCGGATGGCGAGGAGGCGGAGAGATGACGGAGGTTTGATCCAAAATGCACGGCTCCAGCCGGCCTCTCCTACAGAAGGGGAACACGAATCGCTGGAATGGAGCATTCGGTCGGCAGGGTACAGCAGTAAATGTGAGATCGCAGAAAAGCTTAGAGGTTGACTGTGTGGTATATATATATTAAGAAGTAGTCCCCACTAACGGTCAATAAAACCCAGAGGGTACCGTGTTAAGTAAAAACCATGCTATGAACAACAGAACATATGGGATTAATTCCAATAGAAACCGCCCCACTCCCCAAACTCCACTTTTTGACACACATAACTATGTTGTAGTAAAAATAACATCTTAATTTTATGATGGTACATGCACACAATTAATACTTAAGAGAAATAGAATACAGTCAACCAAGTTAATGTCCATTCAAATAATGGACTCAACTCCTCCCCTCTCACACTACACTGCTGGCTCTTCCTCTCTGAGAAATTTTGGGGAAACCACATATTTTAATAAATAATACCTCAAACTAAAGTTAGGATAATATAATTGATATTGCTGGATTCCTTGTAAGACAGAATATTTTGAATACAAATGTCATATATTTTGCACAAAAAATAACATATTTACTCAGAGTGAACATTATATCTAAAATTTGTATGTCTAATGCAAAATCTATGATGTTTATATTCAAAATGATCATCATATTGTAAGAATTCCAGCAATGTAAATTATATTCTGGCCGGGTAATTTATGTGAATTTTAGAGCTAAAACAGGCAGTCAGGCAGGGGTACGGGTGGCAATAAACAAATAGTCTCGAGGCGACACTCACCGCAGATGTGGAAAAAACCCGTTATGAAAGTTCAGCTCTGGCGAAAGCACAGATACGGTAAAACGCGAAAGTGAAACCCGTTAGGGGGTAATACTGTGTGTATATATATATATATATATATATATATATATATATATATATATATATATATATATATATATATATATATATATATATATATATATATATATATATATATATATATATATATATATATATATATATATATATATATATATATATATATATATATATATATATATATATATATATATATATATGTTAATAAGAAATAACCTAAGTTTGAATGTAAAGTGTTTATATTCCATGTAGCAAATGTAACTGTAATTATGTAGGACAGACAGGAAAAACACTGCAGCTTAGAATCAAACAACATAAGTCCAATATCAGAACAGCATCTGAAAGCAGTGCCTTGTTCGCTCATGTTAAATAATAACTCATTGCTTGGAAAAAGCTTAGTATTTAAAATCATCTTGTGTCACAGAAAGACTTCTGGTTGAAGCTAGTTTGATTAAGGAATTAAAATCAATAAACCTTAGTGATGGTCAGTTCAAAACCGATAATATGTTATATAAATTTATTTGTCAGTGGCCCAAGGTTAAAAATGCTTTGGAACCTTTGATCTAGATTTATAGTTATTTAATGGGTCCCTTATTTTTTACTCTGACCTGACTAGTCACGCCACCCCCCTCTCTTAAGCTCCCACGCGTGTGTTGGTGTGGGATTAGTGGATGACATCATTATGACCTGACCTCATGTTTTAAGGTCACCCTGTATATTTAAGCCTCTGTCCATATAATCCAGTTGCCCTGAAGATGTCTTGAATAAAAGACCTAAAGCTAAGGTGCTCCGTTGTTTCCCCTTTTCCCGTATGATTTTATCAATATTTATCTTATCCACGTTTTCATTGTGATCTACATGAAATATATATATATATATATATATATATATATATATATATATATATATATATATATATATATATATATATATATATATATATATATATATATATATATATATATATATATATATATATATATATATATATATATATATATATATTATATATATACAGTTAAATTTCACTTAACGCTGTCAATAGAACCCAGAGGGTCCCTGTTATGAAATACAACAGAACATATGGGATTAATTCCAGTAGAAACTGCCCAATTCCAAACTCCACTTTTGAAGACACATAACTATGTTGTAGTAAAAATAACATCTTAATTTATGATGGTACATGCACACAATTAATACTTAAGAGAAATAAGAAATACAGTCGCCAAGTTAATGTCCATTCAAATAATGGACTAACTCCTCCCTCTCACACTACACTCCGGCTTTTCCCTCTCTGAGAAATTTTGGGGAAAACCACTAAATTTTAATAAACAATACCTCAGATTAAAGTTAGGATAATATAATTGACATTGCTGGATTCCTTGTAAGACCAGGAATATTTTGAATATAAATGTCATATTTTGCACAAAAGATAACATAGTTACTCAGAAAATTTTTTTATCTAAAATTTGTATGTCTAATGCAAAATATATGATGTTTATATTCAAAATGATCATCAAATTATAAGAATTCCAGCAATGTAAATTATATTCTGACCGGGTAATTTGTATGAATTTTATGAGTTAAAACAAATATCTTCAGTTAATAAAAAAAAAAAATATTCTTCACAGGGTAACAGATGGTCGGTCGGTCCCTCCCTCCCTTCCCTCCCTCCCTTCCCTCCCTCCCACCCCCCACCAACCGTCCCAAGGAGATGTGTGGGAAAACCAGAATACTTAACTTTTTTGTAATAAATAATACCTCAAACTAAAGTTAGGATAATATAATTGACATTGCTGGATTCCTTGTAAGACCAGGAATACTTTGAATATAAATGTCATATATTTTGCACAAAAGATAACATATTTACTCAAGAGTAAACATTTTATCTAAAATTTGTATGTCTAATGCAAAATATATGATGTTTATATTCAAAATGATCACCAAATTATAAGAATTCCAGCAATGTAAATTATATTCTGGCCGGGTGGGGCAAATCTAAAAATAGCGTCTCGAGCCGAACACTCACCGCGTATATGATGAAAAAATCCGTGTTAAATGAAAGTTCAGCTCTGGCGAGGCACCGCGTATATGATAAAACGCGCTAAGTGAAACCGCGTTAGGCGGGGTAATACTGTGTGTATATATATATGTATGTATATATATATATATATATATATATATATATATATATATATATATATATATATATATATATATATATATATATATATATATATATATATATATATATATATATATACACAGTGACCCCTCGTTTAATGAACACCTCGGTTAACGTAATTTCGATTAACGAACTGCCTTCCATAAGGATCTTCAATTCGGTTAACGAAAAAAAATTCGCTTAACGAACTTCTTACGAACCTACCTCAACATGTTTTCGCTTGCACTGACCGGGCAACCAGCTTTAGTATCAGTCCGCCAATACATTAATCGGTTCTAGGGCTTAAATTCCTTACTATTTTTGTAAATATCAAGAAGTTTATACTATTCAATAATATTAAAAGTTTAATATTCAATTTTTTAGTCATTTTAACAATTATTGAACAAAATTGAAGGTAAAGTGACTAGTTTAATGCGCGGCATCCAGCCTCTTAACACAGCAAACAGGCGTCAGTCTCTCTCTGTTTTCACTGGAGGTAACATCTTGCTTGAGACTCTCTTCAACTAAACGCTTTTTTTCTGTGTTTCCAAGCAAATTATTGGTCATTTTGAAATATATTTTATATTTTGACAATATATAATGCAGTGCAGCGTTGATTTAAAGAAAATAATCTTGAATTAAACCAGAGAGCTAAAATTTTATGGGTTTTGGCACCATGGGGTGACTTCTCTTCCACCCCAATGCCTTCTCTTCTTCCTTCCCCTCCACCCCCATTCTAAATCCCATCATCATCATCATCATCCAGGAGCCTTCTACATACACACCTCAAAGTAAGTGAACTTTTATACAATTTTTGTTGAATTTAGGAAATTTTCGGTGAGCTGGAACCAATTACCCAAAAACCCATTGCAACAATGGTTTCGGTTAACGAACGTTTCGGTTAACGAACAACCTTCTGGAACGGATTGAGTTCGTTAACCGAGGGGCCAATGTATATATATATATATATATATATATATATATATATATATATATATATATATATATATATATATATATATATATATATATATATATATATATATATATATATATATATATATATATATATAGTGTACAGTTAACCCTCACTTTACGCGGTCCCGCATTCCGCGTTTCCACGTTAACGCGGTGCCTTGCCAGAACCTTACGTGCTCACATTACGCGATACGTGAACCCCATTACGCGGAGAGTGTCCGGCGCGACGCTATTTTTAGATTCGCCCCACCCGCCCGCCTGCCTCTCCCTCCTCCTCCCTCCACTTGGGCGAGCGGCGCGGTAAGGTTGCGCAGTGTGTGTCTTTGTTGCGTTATCACTGACGTCATATGACGTATCAGACCTGTGATTGGCCATGCATCCCTACCCCCCTCTGCTGCTAGCTGTAATTGGCTTAAAGTATTATGACGTGTCCACCCGGGGGAGGGAGGGAGGGAGGAAAGACGACGCTTGACCTAGCCGCGGCAGTTTCATCCCTCAAGGCCACTCCGTGTAAACGCGCATCCATTGTTCCGTAAAATGGCTTCCGCCGGACCACCACCCCCAGAGAAACCTTTCCTTACCTGGACCCAGCGGCACTAAACCAAAGAAGACATGACGTTCCTTAAGCTACGAGGTGAAGTATAGCATCATCCAAGAGTTGGAGAAAGGAACAAGGCAGGTTGATTTGGCGCGCCAGCATGGCGTGAACGAATCTACGATCCGGACTATAAAGAAGGATTCAGCCAAGATAAAGGAGCATATGAAGATCACAAAGTCTACAGGTGCTTCTATGATCAAGTATTTTCACAACCAGGTGCTTCTCAAGACAGAAAAATTACTTGTGAGGTACTTGGTGCGTCAGGCGCGACGGAACATGGCGGTCGACACGCGCTCTGTTAAGGACTACGCACGTGAACTGTACATGGCAGTGGCACGAAAGATGGGAACTTAAGAGCCCAAACCCTTTAATGCTTCCTCTGGGTGGTTACAGAGGTTTAAGATCCGGAACAAGATCACCAATATAAACATTGGTGGTGAAGAAGCGAGTGCTGATCGTGCTGCGGCTCGGGAATTTCCTCCGTTTTTCCTGAGATTATGGAGGAAGGACAGTACAGTGACGACCAGGTGTTTAACATGGACGAATCTGGTCTTTTCTGGAAAAAGCTACCTTCCAAGTCCTTCGTTGTGAAGAATGCCAGCAGGATTCGGGGCCGGAAAATGCAGAAGGAACGCATCACCGTCCTGTTTACTACCAATGCCTCCGGTACCTGTAAGCTCAAGTTATCGGTGATCCACACAGCCCGCAAGCCGCACGCCTACAAGAGCATGGACATGACCAAGCTAAATGTCCACTGGCTGACTGCACGTAAGGCATGGATGTTCTCTACACTGTCCCTCTCCTGGTTTGATGACTGTTTTGTTCCCGATGTAAAGAAATTCTGTGAGCGACAGAATGTCCCATTTAATATTTTGTTGCTGCTGGACAACGCACCAGGACACTCGCCCCTACTGTTAGATCGTCACCCCAACGTAAAAGTGGTCTTCCTTCCTCCCAACACTACGTCTTTAATCCAGCCCATGGACCAGGAGTTGATTTGCAATGTGAAAGCTGCATTCTCAGCAAAAAAATTCCAGCTCCTGAACGACTACACCAACACCAGGGAAGAGTTGCGTAACCTGAGTGACACCACCACCGATAGCAAGAGCGAAGAAGATGAGGATCAACAGTTAGAACAGCAAAAAATACTCTTCAAACAATTCTGGAGAGTATTTAACATCAAGAAAGCTGTGGACTTCTTGGTGGAGTCATGGGATCAGCTGTCTATTGCTACAATTCGTCACGCATGGAGACATGTGTTGCATGGAATACCAGGTGACAGGAGGAGTCAATCTGTGACTGGTGAGGTTCAGAATGTTGCAGTAGCAGTGGACCTTGCCAGAGAAGCTGCGCAGACTGTTACGGTTCCAGGCTTCTCCGAGACCACCAACGACGACATCCTGGAGGTGATCAGAGATCCTGAAGTGACTGCCGACGAGATGTTGGAAGAACACGTCAGTGAAGAGGAGGAAGAAGGTGCGTCAGTCTCCGAAGAACACAATTTAAGTCATAGTGATATTAAGGGTGCCATGGAGTGTGCAGAGAAGATGAAGTCCTTCCTTTCCCGCGACAATGACGATGACCGCTATGAAGTCTTCCATACCCGGCTGGTGCAGGCTATGGAGCCGTACATCAAGGTGTATCACGACAACATCAACACCAGCCGTCAGCAAAGCATAACAGATTTCTTCGCCCGCAACCCACCACAGCCAGCCCAAGCCAGTGATAGTGAAAGTGAAGTTGACTTTGAGGGATTTGTCAGGGAAGCCCTGACAACTGTAAGTGACAGTGATGTTGATTCACCTAGTAATGGTGATTCACCTAGTAATGGTGATTCACCTGAGGGCCAGTAATCTGCCCTCTGCCTCGGAACCAGCCTCCATCCCCGTATGCCGACCCATCTCTTCTACTACCGTAAGTGTTACACCTAATTTTTAGTTTTCTAACCTAACCTTTATTTTTCCTATGTTAACCTTTATCTTTCCTAACCTAACCTCTTCTATATTACTTGTTTTTTCATACCATCATAAAGTTAAGATAAAATTTTTACTACAACATAGTTGTGTGTCGTCAAAAAGTAGAGTTTGGGGATCGGCCTGGACTCCATTTCAATTAATCCCATATGTTATGTTATTCACTTTCCGCGTTCCTCACTTTCCGCGGGACCCTCCGGGTTACATTAACCGCGTAATGTGAGGACCAACTCTGTATATATATATATATATATATATATATATATATATATATATATATTTAGTGGGTATAAATGGTCGTAAAATGGGAAACTTGGGGTTGGGTCTTGGGTGCCTGGAACCAATTAGAATAAATCCCATAGGTTCTGTACTTTCGTTATCAGCGGGGTTCCAATTAGGCGCGATAACCAAGGGATGACTGTACTGTACTGTACAGTATATACTTGTGACACTGGCCAGTTGCTTCTGGTGTTATGGTACAGGGGTACCAAGTGACAGCACTAGGATCCCAACTTCCTCTATCAAGGAATAAACAATTAAAATTCAAATTGAAAAAAAAAGAAAAACATTCAAATAATGGGCCCTAGCGAACCTAAATGGACCTACAGAGGGCACAGTCACGTATGCATCGCGTATTCTTATAGATTGTGCGGCCACGCGTACGTTATCTAGTGAATTTTGTCAATATTGTACAGTAACAATGGACCTAAGGGCAAACCTGTATTGTACATGTACTAAATGATTAAGGTACTAAAATTGTTATGTCTATTGCAAATAGAGCTTGTTTATACAGGTATTCAAATAAATTACTATCTTACAAGAATCCCTCCAATGTAAGTTATATTCACCCAGGTCGTTTGGGTGGCAAATTATGAGAAGAGCTTAGTCACTCTTAAGTAATGATAAATAAACACGCAGGCAGGCCTTCAGCGCCAACTGTCAAATCTTATCTCAAATAAATAAACAAACAAACGCCAGACATTCTGTCACCTCACATCCGCCCCCCCGCCATCTTCCCACCACCCTCGTGTTCAAGATAAAAGACTGGTGATTTCTTTATGTATATTTTATATAATATCTCAGACTAAAGTTAGGATAATATAATTTGCATTGTTGAAATCCTTGTAAGACAGAGATTAATTTGAATATAAGCATCATATATTTTGCTCAAGATATAAAAAATGTAGTACATTAGTGTACAATACTGTAGTACAATTTATAAAAAGTTTTTCAACATATATATATATATATATATATATATATATATATATATATATATATATATATATATATATATATATATATATATATATATATATATATATATATATATATATATATATATATATATATATACACAGTCGACCCTCGTTAATTCGGACTAATAGGGGGGAAGGGTGTCCGTTTTAGCCGATTGTCCGAATTAACCGATTTAGGGGTTAATATTACATTATATTTCAAAGTCATTGTTTTCGTCACGATTTTATCCCACTTTCCACTGTAATACGTACGTAATTTCAGCAAAAATATTACATTTCCGTGAATGTATTATATCCAGCACAGTATGAATAGAATATCATTGTAATATAACAGTATTTTAACCGAAAACTATTAAAAAAACGAATAACATCTCAAGGACATCGGAAGCTTAGGTAAAGTCTTTTGTTTTCGTCATGTGTTTTATCCTATTTTACACTGAAATACATCACGTTTCAGCAAAACTACTATTTATTTCCGAGAATATATTCATTCAGGAGCAGTTTAGGTAAAATATACGTGTGATGTAACAATTTTTTAACTGAAAACGATTCGAAAAACACGTACCCTCTACCCCTGTTCAAGGAGAGGACTGGGAGAAGCTGTTTGGTGCTGCAGACGATGACAAGGAAAATGATTTGGATGGATTTTAATGAAAATATTCAGAAATATGGTATCATAGTATTTATTCAAGTCAATTAGGATAAAATATTATTGTAATACAACAGTTTTTAACTGAAAACCAATCGAAAAGCGATTACGGTAACATCTTTTGAACGAAAGAAAGCGAAAGTCATTGTTTTTGTCACGATTTTATCCCACTTTCCACTGTAATACATACGTCATTTCAGCAAAAATATTACATTTCTGTGAATGCATTATATCAAGCAGAGTATGAATAGAATACCATTGTAATATAACAGTATTTTAACCAAAAACTATTAAAAAGCGAGTAACTTCTCTTGAACATCGGAAGGTTAGGTAAAATCTTTGGTTTTCGTCATGTACAGTCAACCCTCACTCTACGAGGTTAATGTAACCCACAGGGTCCCGCTGAAAGTGAGGAACGCGTAAAGTGAATAACATAACATATGGGATTAATTGAAATAGAGTCCGGGCCGACCCCCAAACTCCACTTTTTGACGACACACAACTATTTTGTAGTAAAAATTTTATCATAACTTTATGATGGTATGAAAAAACAAGTAATATAGAAGAGGTTAGGTTAGGAAAAATAAAGGTTAACATAGGAAAAATAAAGGTTAGGTTAGGAAAACTAAAAGTTATGTGGAACGATTACGTTAGTAGAAGAGATGGGTCGGCGTACAGGGATGGAGGCTGGTTCCGAGGCAGAGGGCAGGCTACTGGCCCTCAGGTGAATCACCATTACTAGGTGCATCACCATCACTA
Organism: Homarus americanus; assembly: GCF_018991925.1. Lineage (NCBI taxonomy): Eukaryota > Metazoa > Arthropoda > Malacostraca > Decapoda > Nephropidae > Homarus > Homarus americanus. Next base: position 13,846 of record NW_024733813.1, read on the forward strand.
TCACTTACAGCTGTCAGGGCTTCCCTGACAAATCCCTCAAAGTCATCTTCACTGTCACTATCACTGGCTTGGGCTGGCTGTGGTGGGTTGCGGGCGAAGAAATCTGTTATGCTTTGCTGACGGCTGGTGTTGATGTTGTCGTGATACACCTTGATGTAGGGCTCAATAGTCTGCAACATCTGGGTAGTGAAGATTTCATACCTGTTTGCGTCAGGGTCGTCGGAAAGGAGGAGCTTGGCTTTCTCGATACACTCGATGGCACCCCTAACATTACTATGGGATAAGTGTTGTTCTTCTTGGGATGACGCACAACCTGCCTCTTCACTGACGTCATCATCATCATCTACCATCTCGTCGGTAGTCACATCAGGTTCCATTATCACCTCCAGGATGTCGTCGTTGGTGGTCTCGGAGAAGCCTGGAACTGTACCAGTCTGCGCAGCTTCTCTGGCAAGGTCCACTGCTACTGCAACATTCTGAACCTCACCAGTCACAGATTTACTCCTCCTCTCACCTGGTATTCCATGCAACACATGTCTGCATGCGTGACGAATTGTAGCAATAGACAGCTGATCCCATGACTCCACCAAGAAGTCCACAGCTTTCTTGATGTTAAATACTCTCCAGAATTGTTTGAAGAGTATTTTTTGCTGTGCCAACTGTTGATCCTCATCTTCTTCGCTCTTGCTATCGGTGGTGGTGTCACTCAGGTTACGCAACTCTTCCCTGGTGTTGGTGTAGTCGTTCAGGAGTTTGAATTTTTTCGTAGAGAATGCAGCTTTTACATTACAGATTAACTCTTGGTCCATGGGCTGTAATATAGACGTAGTGTTGGGAGGAAGGAAGACCACTTTTACGTTGGGGTGAAGATCTAACAGTAGGGGCGAGTGTCCTGGTGCGTTGTCCAGCAGCAACAAAATCTTGAATGGCACATTCTGTTGCTCACAGAATTTCTTTACATCGGGTACAAAACAGTCATCAAACCAGGAGAGGGACAGTGTAGAGAACATCCACGCCTTACGTGCGGTCAGCCAGTGGACATTTAGCTTGGTCATGTCCATGCTCTTGTAGGCGTGCTGTGTGGATCACCGATAACTTGAGCTTACTGGTACCGGAGGCATTGGTGGTAAACAGGACGGTGATGCGTTCCTTCTGCATCTTTCGGCCCCGAATCTTGCTGGCATTCTTTACAACGAAGGACTTGGAAGGTAGCTTTTTCCAGAAAAGACCAAATTCGTCCATGTTAAACACCTGGTCGTCACTGTACTGTCCTTCCTCCATCTCACATAAAAACGGAGGAAATTCCCTAGCCGCAGCACGGTCAGCACTCGCTTCTTCACCACCAATGTTTATATTGGTGATCTTGTTCCGGATCTTAAACCTCTGTAACCACCCAGAGGAAGCATTAAAGGGTTTGGGCTCTGTAATTCCCATCTTTCGTGCCACTGAAATGTACAGTTCACGTGCGTACTCCATAACAGAGTGCGTGTCGACCGCCATGTTCCGTCGCGCCTGACGCACCAAGTACCTCACAAGTAATTTTTCTGTCTTGAGAAGCACCTGGTTGTGAAAATACTTGATCATAGAAGCACCTGTAGACTTTGTGATCGTCATGTGCTCCTTTATCTTGGCTGCATCCTTCTTTATTGTTCAAATCGTAGATTCATTCACACCATGCTGGCTCGCCAAATCAACCTGCCTTGTTCCTTTCTCCAACTCTTGGATGATGGTATACTTCACCTCGTAGCTTAAGGAACGTCGTGTCTTCTTTGGCTTAGTGCCGCTGGGACCAAGTAAGGAAAGGTTTCTCTCTGGGGGTGGTGGTCCAGCGGAAGCCATTTTAGAGAACAATGGATGCACGTTTACACGGTCTGGCGTGGAGGGATGAAAGTGGCGCGGCTAGGTCAAGGATCGTCTTTCCTCCCTCCCCCGGATGGACACGTCATAATACTTTAAGCCAATTACAGCTAGCAGCAGAGGGGGGTAGGGATGCATGGCCAATCACAGTCCGATACGTCATATGATGTCAGTGATAACGCAACAGACACATACTGCGCAACCTTACCGCGCGGTTTGCCCAGGCAGAGGGAGGAGGAGGGAGAGGCGAGAGCACAGGCAGGCAGGCGGGTGGGGCGAATCTAAAAATAGCGTCGCGCCGGACACTCTCCGCGTAATGGGGTTCACGCACCGCGTAATGTGAGCACGTTAGGTTCTGGCAGGGCACCGCGTTAACGTGGAAACGCGGAATGTGGGACCGCGTAAAGTGAGGGTTGACTGTATTTTATCCTATTTTACATTAAAATACATCACGTTTCAGCAAAACTGCTATTTATTTCCGAGAATATATTCAATCAGGCACAGTTAAGGTAAAATATACATGTGATGTAACAGTTTTTTAACTGAAAATGATTCGAAAAACACGTGTACCGTCTAGCTAATACTCAACAGCTGGTGGTGCGTCATGCGTCGTTGTAAACAATAGGAGGTTGAAGTAGATTACCGGGCATTATATTAAGTGTGAAATATCGAAAAGGTTTTTATTACCGGTATTTTTTGTAGATCAATGAGAACTGTGATACCGTATATGATATGATAAGTTAGCCTGTGCTAAGAACTTCAACATAGACTACTGAAAACACGTTGTAAGGTAATTTAGCCTATTGTAAGTTGGTGAGCTTCATTTGCTGAAGGAACTGCACAACTTTTCATTACTAATTGGTACATATTTTACATTTCCATTGTTTACTGGCAGTAAATGGTAAATATTTTTCATGTCTGAAGCTAAAAGTTGCATCCCCCCCCCCTCCACACTAGTGGTGGAGATGTTACATTTAACCAAAAAGACGCTGGTGTTTTATCCCAGCAGTGGGTGGACCAGCATTTTAGCTTAAGGTCCGCGTAGGTAATATTCCTACAAATCTAAAAAAAAAAGGTTCAGATTTTGTCCGAATTATCCGAAATCCGGATTAAAGGGGTCCGAATTAACGAGGGTCGACTGTACATTAAATAATTTGATATACTTTCTTAAAACACCAATTTAGGGGTTAATATTGCATAATATTGTATTATACAGCTATGTGTATGTTTATTTGAGTGCCCCGTCATAGGAGTTAATTTTCTCTCACTTCAGCACTCCTGAGTCGTCCGTTTTCTCTTAATCTTAGAGTACACCAGATACTTTGTTATTTCTTAGTAGTGACACAGAATTTGATATTGCAACTGGGGTTGCAATTGTTGAGGCAACTTAGGTATGTCTGATTACAGTTGGAATATTCAAAATCCATTGTGAGTGATGTTTAAAGCTTCAACTGTCTTTATGGTTAGTAAAACTTGTCAAGTCTGTCAGTCTGAATGGCATGTGTGAGGCCTTGTGTTTGTGCAACCGCTAAATATATAAATATATAATGTTATGGTAATTATCAAACACACATAGGCATGACGAGGTTTATTACAAAGTGATGAAAAGGATACTGTACAGTGGCTAGTCCACAAAACATGTAGCCATGTCTCTTTATTTGAGTGCCCCGTCATAGGAGTCCGTTTTCTCTCACTTCAGGACGCCTTAAGAGTGAACCAAAGACTGTTATTTCTTAGTAGTGACACAGAATTTGATATTGCAACTGGGGTTGCAATTGTTGAGGCAACTTAGGTATGTCTGATTACAGTTGGAATATTCAACATCCAATGTGAGTGATATTTAAAGCTTCAACTGTCTTTATGGCTGGTAAAACTTGTCAAGTCTGTCAGTCTGAATGGCATGTGTGAGGCCTTGTGTTTGTTAAAATTTATCCCAATTTCCGGAAGGGCGGATTTACGGGCCATAACGCGAAATTATTGGTCATAATTTACAAATTCCGTAAGAGCGAAATTCCGTAACCCAGGAGATGCCTGTAATATAATTTGCATTGCTGAAATCCTTGCAAGACAGAGATTAACTTAAATATAAGAGTCATATATTTTGATCAAGATATAAACAATGCAGTACATTAGTGTCCAATACTGTAGTACATTTATAATATAAATTTTTTCAACTGTATTTTTGGGTAGATTTACATAAATTTCTTCATTTATTTTCATCCATTTACATGCACACACCATACTAAAATAAACGTAAAAGAAATAAATGACCTTAGTGCAAAGCTGGAGTGCACATGTACTAATTTGATTACGGTACTAAAATTCTTATGTCTAGTGCGAATTACTGCATGTTTATATTCAAATAAATCAGTATCTTACAAGAATCCCAGCAATGTTAATTATATTCTCCTAGGTCATTTCACTGGCATTTTAAAATGAGAGAAGCTTAGTAGGACTGTTAAATAAAAACACAAAGACCTTCGGCTAGGGCTGTCAAACATATCACCTCAACCCCCACCCTGGCTGGCTGTCCCTCCCAGCCAGGCTTTTAGGCTTTTTATCTTATATAATATTTCAGACTAAAGTTAGGAGATTATAATTTGCATTGCTGGAATCCTTGCAAGACAGCCAATAATTTGAATATAAACGTCATATATTTTGCTCAATTATCCCATATGTTATGTTATTCACTTTAGCTGCTCCTCACTTTCCATGACCCTGTATTACATTAACCTCGTAGGCGGAGGGTTGACTGTACATGACGGTAAAACCAAAGATTTTACCTAACCTTCCATGTAAGAGAAGTTACCGCTAATAGTTTTCGGTTAAAATTCTGTTATATTACAATGATATTCTATTCATACTGTGCTTGATATAATACATTCACGGAAATGTAATATTTTTGCTGAAATTACGTACGTATTAAAGTGGAAAGTGGGATAAAATTGTGACGAAAACAATGACTTTCGCTTTCTTTCATTCAAAAAGATATTGTATCACTTTTAG
>NW_024733814.1:0-12798 GCF_018991925.1 Homarus americanus
TATATGCATAAGTCTACATATATACATACATATATACATACATACTCTAGGGATTCATTATTCTAAAGGGATTAATAGAATATATACGATTATTTTGCTAACTATAACCCAACTAAAATATTGATATAAAAAATGGCAAGTATCAGACACACAAAAACTCGAATGTTTATCATGCAACAAAATCATCCAGGAAAAAAGGACAAAGATCATACATATAAAAGCCTAGGAAGTGATGACAGATGGACGAGTAGAGGCGATGTGTGGAGCCCAAGACAGGCGATGACTTGGTGGGGGGAGGGGTGAGATGACCTAAATTTCTTCGGCATTGGGGGGAGGGGGGTGGGGGGTGGGGGTGTCACTGTATGGGAAGTGTCGGACTTATTCATACAGACGGATGGACTATTTCATATATGTGTGTGTGTGTGTGTGCTCGTGTACGTGCGTGTTGTGTATGTATGCCATCCTGCACGCGTGTCTGCGAGTCTGTCGGAGTAGGAAGTGCTTGTACCTTGTTGTGCCACTCACCACTAAGGTTGGAGGTTAGGTTAGGTTAGGTTAGGTTAGGTTAGGTTAGATTAGGTTACAGTGTTTGTCTTTGTCTTTCTTTGTTTCCTTCTTGCTGAGTGTCAAAGAAAATACAGTGTTACTTCATTATATCTCTTTTGATAAATTATTATTTATTATTACTTACTACTTATTTGCCTATTGTTACTTTAGTGTCAGTTCGGGTAAATTCACCACACACACACACACACACACACACACACACACTCTCACATACTTATTGGTTAATCGATTATGTTCTTCGAAATGTTTGTCTGTATAATTATGGAGTCTCATTTCGAAGCATTTGGAGGGTTCACTTCAGACGTCAAATTTACTAATTTAGTTTTATATCGTAAATCGAGGCCAACTTGTTGTAATATCTCCAAGAACTGAGGAATAAACTGAAAATTTTTGTAATATTCATTCTTTTAACAATGCATTGGCTATTAAATGAAGAGTATTCCCTTGCTGAGTTGATGTTTTGCTGTTCAGAACAAAAAAAGATTACTTAGGTGTCGGTGAAGCACTAGAATATAATTATATATCAGTATTATATCTAAAAAAATGTAGAATTAGGCCCAGCAATAAAAAGAAGAGATTACCTTTGTGTTAAAAATACCCGGAGGCTCTAAATTAATGTTTACAAATACGAGAAACTGGTTTGAGCATTTGTCAGTAAGCTCAGCAGTGAACAGGATAGGTAGTAAGTCCTCACTGTTCTTCTTGACCAAGTAGTGTATTACAAAAACCGAGGGTGTTGTAGTGAGCTGAGCGGGAACTGTGGTGGCGTGAATGTAGTTGCAAGCTGTAGATGTATCCCAGTTTGGACTTTGTTTACTGAGTGAAAAGTAAAATTAGATCTCATAATATATTAAGAGCAACCCAGACACTGTATACTAAACCTCTGTAAGTACACGATGAGGCACACCATACGCGGGGCTGGACACGAATACCATCACTTCGTAGTTGTAAGGTTAGTTACTCCTTCACAGCTGGGTAGACTGTGAGTGCCCCCGCCCCCTCAGTACAAAGTAGCAACCCTAACGACAGAAGGCGAGAGCAATATCCACCCGGTCACCGCACCCCATGCTTACAGAGTAGAACATTAGATTATTTAACGCAGTACTCAGTCCAGTATATATGTGGTTCACGAAGACACGGTAACCTCGACCGTATGAAGTGTGTGAGGCAGGGAACAAGGACTGAACGTCGTCATCTGCTATTTGGTGTATTAGTCTTTGTCCCATCTAGAGAGTACAATGTTAAGACGGACGGCCCCGGCTCCAGGAAGAGGGTTAATAACATTTATCACACCAGGTTGTGCGGTATTATGTCTGCAATGAGCTAGACACGACACAAGGTATGAATTTGGCCGTCAGAAGTTGATGTGTTCCTTGAGGGAGCGAATCATACAAGTGACTGACCCAATATTCAGACCAAGCGCGTACATTAAAGGTAACGCCCTCAGTACGGTAATGCAGTGGACCGGCTAACAGAGAACAAGGTATAAATTAAGTTGTCAGAGGGAGTAGGAGTGTGATGTTGGGGAAGAGGGGGGGTGGCTGGCGGACACCACACTAGCACCACACCAACATCACACCAACACCACACCAACACCATCATACCAAACCAAGGACAGCGGGGAAGGGACGAGAGGAACCAATATCACCGCCATTGTTTTACACGCTCAGTATACTTGTGACACACCTGACCAGGTAAGAAAGCTTCAGGAAACGAATTATACCGAAACTGGTCTCCTTGCAATATGTGTGTGAAGATATTATTGGTGTAGTTTATTGGGTCAGTTCGTTTAATGGTGTGCAGATATTATTGGTGTAGTTATTAGGTCAGTTCGTTTAATGGTGCGCTCTCTGGTTGTAAACAGCTTGTGTGGCGGCAGGTTTTAATAGCGGTGTTTGCCAGCGAGGTGAAATAAAAGTTACTGTTACAACATAATAAATGAACTCGACTGTATAATAGTGAGTCAACGGTGAAATGTGGTATTATTGTTATAGAAATGTATTATACACAAACGTACACACACGCGCATACACACACGCGCACACACACACAGCCACTACAGAGAACATTCCCAATAAGCATACACACTCTACCTCTCAGTTCTGTGTGCGTTGTACGGAAAACAAACCACCAAACAGACAACACATAAATGACTACGTTATTGCCTCCTGTGGAAGATAATGACCCCAGAGGCCACACTGTCGAGGTCCACAACCCCGCTATCATGACCCCGTGACCTTTGACCCCCCCCCAGACTAATAATGTAGATGATTAAATTACAAATGAAAACCATATGATGATGACTCGTTTACTTAATCTGTACCACCTGTTGATTAGTCATCCTAGCTTATTTCACCTGATGATAAAACACCTTAACGTTACCTGAGGAGGTTAGGTTAGGTTAGATTAGATTGTTTAATCTTAAGGTGATATAAGCTTGGGGCTAATCTTTAGGTTACCTGTCATACTATATCACCAAGCAGACACACACACAGACAGACAGACAGACATCCAACCATACAAACCGTCTCGGAAGATCAATTTCCTTGCCAAGTCCGGCCTCTCGTTCACGTGAGTGAGAAAAGGAAAGATCACAAAGGAACTAAAAGCCGAATATTGATTATCATTACACTGGGCGTCCGAGTGTGTGTGTATGTGTGTGTGTGTGTGTATGTGTGTGTGTGTGTGCGTGTGTGTATGTGTTTGTGTGTCACCAAAACTACTCTCACGACAAAGCATTTATCTCTTCTCCATTTAATGCCACAAGAACAATACAAAAGGTGTGTCTCTTAGTATCATGATGGGATTGATTTTTATTCCAAATTTATACGCGTCAGGATATTAATTCATTTATATCGTCTATTTTAATGTCAAGAAGATAATAATGTTCATGTCTGTTGCTGCTGTTCTTGTTCTCGTGGTCAGAAGTTAAAAGTGGTGAATATGTAGCATTGGTTGGTGTCGTTTATATGAGGGAGCATATAAAAGGGAGTATATTGAAGGGAGCATATTGAAGGGAGAATGTGCTTACTGGGTTGTGAGGGAGGGAGGGAAGAAGGATGAAAGATGGCGAGAGTCAGATGGAGATAATGACAGACAGGACGTAGAGTTGGAGGTAGGTGGCGAGAGAGAGAGAGGGGGGTGTTGGGGGTGAGAATCAGGAGGTAGTGGCAGGGTGAGGTGGTAGGTAGTGGCAGCTGGTTGAGAGACTCCACCTGTCCCCGCGGCACACCAGCTGTCCCTCACCGTCACCACCTCACTCAATATCATAACAAACAACACCAAATTAGGAAAACCATCAAGGATGGCCTAACAGGAGACTATGTATATGTGTGCATTAGAAGGATTTTTTTTTTCATCCTCACATGGGCATTTTTTTCGTTTTTTGATTAGACGCATTTTTTATGGGTTAATGGTCAGTGAGATGTGAAGTGAACTAGTCTGCTCTCTTGACTTACCTCTAAGTGATCTAAATCATACGTATATAAAGAAACATCAATCGATTATGAAAGGGCCAGGTAAATAAAGATCGTTTCCTGTGTGTATGTGTGTGTGAGTGTGTGTGTGTGTAATAATAAATAAATAATAATAATTGACGGTTTATTGAAAAAGTTCTGCAGCCCGAAGGCTGAAAATATACATTGGACATAAATGACTCATTACATACATTGGTGGTTTAACAAAAGCCTTCATTAGAGAAAGGTAAAGGAACATACAGTGAACATATAGATTATTGTAGGTGTTGAACAGCAAAAATGTAGTGTAGTAACTCCCTCCCAGATGGTGTTAGGAGGAACCTCACGTGGTGTAGTAGTTCCCTCACAGATGGTGTTATGAGGGGCCTCACGTGGTGTAGTAATTCCCTCACAGATGGTGTTATGAGGGCCTACGGTGTGTAATTCTCACAGATGGTGTTTATGAAGGGCATCACGTGGTGTAGTAATTCCCTCACAGATGGTGTTATGAGGGACCTCATGTGGTGTAGTAATTCCCTCACAGATGGTGTTATGAGGGACTTGACATGGTGTAGTAACTCCCTCACAGATGGTGTTATGAGGGGCATCACGTGGTGTAGTAATTCCCTCACAGATGGTGTTATGAGGGGCCTGACGTGGTGTAGTAATTCTCTCACAGATGGTGTGATGAGGGACCTGACGTGGTGTAGTAATTCCCTCACAGATGGTGTTATGAAGGGCATCACGTGGTGTAGTAATTCCCTCACAGATGGTGTTATGAGGGACCTCATGTGGTGTAGTAATTCCCTCAGCAAGGAGGGCCTCACGGGTGTAGTAATTCCTCATGCCACAGATGGTGTTATGAGGAAATTTTACGTGTGTGTAGTAATTCCCCACAGACAGGCAGGCGAGGAGGTGGTTCCAGGCCTTCCTATCGTAGACGGATTAACACATCTCTGGTTGTTGGGTCTCACGGGCCGTTATCACTGGGTACCTGGGACCTCACTGTGTGAAAGTTAACTTGGGTACTACTGTTACTGTTGAGTTGTTCTCACTGACTTAAGCACTGTTCACCACTGTTCACCTCTGTTTAACACTGGTTCCATTCCTTTCCTAGATGAAATTGTAACTTCTGGCGAGAACTTGTTGATATTCCGGTGGGGAGGAGGGTTCAGGGGAGGGGGTTGGTATGGGCCAACTTAACAGTTGACCTGGCTGCTCCGAGAGGAGCGCCAGGTACGTCTTGACCCTTCGGTGATCAAGGATGTGTGTGTGTGTGTGTGTGTGTGTGTGTGTGTGTGTGTGTTAGTACTCTGACGTGTTCACTTAATAACTTGTCCCTCAACAACGTCGATAAACAAGGGAGTAAATTTGTAGTTTATTTATAACTTGGTAGTGTACCCTCCTCCCCATGGCACTGATCGTCACAAAAGTTTTAGGTACACTTGTGGAAACACCGATACACACACTCACATAAACAGACACACACACTCACATAAATAGACACACACACACACACACTCACATAAACAGACACACACACTCACATAAACATACAGACACACACACACACACACAAAGACTGAATGCACCTAGTAATATCAAAACCCTCTTGTCATCCACCTACACTCCCTGAGATAAGAAGAGATAAAAGACAGACACACAAACGGAGATCCAACCACAAAAAAATTAACTCCTTGGATACAAAAAGGTTGGATAGCTCTTTCTTCCTCCACAGCCTTCCACAAAGACGAGAGAAGAAGGCAAAGGGAGTGTGGACCGTTTCTTCCAAGTCACAGAATACTTGAAACTTCCTCAGAGGGGCATGGTGGTGTTCTCGAGAGCTGAGGGCCTGGAGGGAAGGACTCTTACAGATGGTCAAAATAACCGCGAGTGGACCACCGTGTCTCATGCTTGGTCATGTGAGGGAAGTGAGCATCCTACAGATTGAGTCACGAACTATATCTTCTCTTCTGAGGCACCAAGTTGAGTGTCATGGTAGGATGGAGTATTTTAGAACATCATCAAGATATTCTAGTGTGGCGTCTGAGATCCATCTTGGCCACTGTTTAAACAACAAATCGCGCATAGAAGCACCGAAATGAGGATAACATTACACAAACACCTGAGAGTTGAAAGAGTGATACCTAAAGGGGGAGGGAAGAGTCTCCCAAAGGGCCACACCACAACCCACGGGAGGACCACTGTAATCTTTGGCCACAACAGGAACAAAGAACTATTCAACAACACCTCAAACGTAGACTGCTTTGACCTTCATTTTCTTTTGGTTTTGTATTGTCTGGTTGAAAACTCTAAGTCTACCTTCAGGATAAAACACACACACACACACACACACAGACCACCATCATGCTTCATCTTTATGACCAGTTAAACCAAGCACCTTCTTCAGAGGCACCAAGGATGCATCACACAAGCTCTTAAGGTATGTCGGGATACTTGAAGGGGATCTCTAAGGCCTGTCGGGATACTTGAAGGGGGGGAAGATCTGTCGGGATACTTGAAAGGGAGTCTCTAACATATATCTTCACCACATCACAAAAAGATTCAATATCAAATCTAGCCAAGAATAAAGAGACGTTGCTTGGTGTCGTGTACTTAATGGGTGCTGGCTATTCCGCTGGGAGAACGTCTTTACACGCAGTCTGCAGTTAATTGCATGATTTTTTCTCTTCCCTCCTGGTCTAAGTGGTCTCAGTTCTTGCGTGTGTTTAATTATTTTCTTGTGGGTTTACATGTAGTCCATTGCAGCGTTTCCTCCAGGGTATATTTATTTCCTACGCTTTTTAGTGTACATTAAATTAGCCTTGTCTTCATCCTAGAGTCTATTATTCAGGTAAGTAATAATGTAATCACTGAGTCAGGTGTATAGTTGTGCATTAGTGTATTTTCCATTACAGGTGTTTTAGTGTATGTTTAATTGCCTACACCTACTTAATGACCTCCCCCTCCCCTTTCCAGTGTATATTTGATTACCTTCGTTCATTTAATTACCTGGGTATATTTAATTAGCTGGATATTCAAACGATCTAATCACCTACCTTTGTATATCTGTTTACCTGTGTATATTTAATTAACCTGGATATTCTAACAACTTAATCACGTGTTATCTAGGATATATCTAATTGACTGTATATACTTCATTATCAAGGCAACCTAATAATATATAATTCTCTCTCATCTACTGGAATTAATTGTAGTCAAAACTTTACCATCTTCATTATTACACTTATTAAAACTTGGTACAAATTGTGTGACTGTTTTGGTACAACTATATTTCCTGATTCTTGTCATAAAATATATTTCGGTCGATTTATTTATTTAGTCAGACTTTCATTTGTTTATTCGTGTCTATTTTTGGGGAAATTTTATATTCTGAATAAAAGATAAAAATGACTCAATAAATATTACAAGGATTTATAATAGATTAATTCATTTTACAACAAATACGAACTTGTTGTCAAAACGAAGAATGACAAATGATTCCTTGGTATAGAAAACGAATAAATAAATAAAAATAAAAATCTATTTAACAGATTAAAAACACATTTCCTGGTCTGTCACTGAATATATATATCTACATTTAATCAAGAAATGTTTATAACAAATCTGAAAATTAAGTAATATGCACATTATTCCCTCCAAAGAGTATCAATATAATTTTGTGGTAGAAAATACGACACAACGGACGAAGGATTCTGACGACCTTACTGAAGCTATATACAGTATATATTTATTAAATTATCAATAATAACTACAAATACTTGAAATTATAACAAAAGAAGATCATTACAGAGATTTAAAACACATATTTCTTATTACTAATTAGATCTAAAACAAATAATAAGCAACATTCAAGAGAGAAAAACAAAAGAGGTGGACCACGAACAACAAGACTAAAATTATGGTAAGGCGGAGGTAAAGACTCAGACTCTCTCTCTCTCTCTCTCTCTCTCTCTCTCTCTCTCTCTCTCTCTCTCTCCGTATTAAGTGTATGACGTATAATATACACCAGATAAGGGTGTTTGTATAGTTAGTATAAATGCAAAAAAAAAAATCTTTAGCCAATTTCGTAAAAAAACCCCTACGTAACACACACACACAAGCAGATAGATAGACAGAAACGCAGAAACCGATAGACAGATAGACAAACAGACACAGACAGACAGACAGACAGACACAGACAGACAGACACACTCCCCTTGTTATACTCTGCTCAGTCAGTTTAAGAAGGATATTATGTAGATTTATCATCGTGTTATTGAAGACGATTCTGGCCATTTATTCTCCTCATTTATTTCTGATATGAGATTAAGAGAAATTTGAAACGTAATTGAACGAGAGAATAGATCAAGGGTGATGGATGCTCTCTCTCTCTCTCTCTCTCTCTCTCTCTCTCTCTCTCTCTCTCTCTCTCTCTCACACACATTCATAGTATTCAGACGGTGATCCTGTCCTATCCTGTATAAACACACGTAAGCGAAAAGCACTCAGGCATACATACACACACACACACACACGCACACGCACACGCTCACACACACACACTAATAATAATAATAATAATAATAATAATAACAATGGCTGCTTCTCATGTTCAAGGCTGCCCGGATGAGAGCCATTTAGACGTGAATTTGTTTAAGGTGTAAATGCTGTCGACAACACAACGACCACACTCTGAGTTAAAGAGCTGTATGACCCAAACCAAATAATAATCCGAGAAAGATCTGACAACTCGCCAACTGCACTGGCTAACCATTACCTAATTTCACCCTGCCCGGGAATCGAGCCCAGGTCCATTCACTTACAAGGCGAGCATGTTGACTATATACACCACTTAAGTTTTTTGTAATATTAAACACAATTTTAGACACATACACAAACATTTACAAAGAACATTATTAATTCACACATAGTTGAGTGAGTGAGTGTGTGTGTGTGTGTGTGCGCATGTGTGTGTGTGTGTGTGTGTGTGTGTGTGTGTGTGTGTGTGTGTGTGTGTGTATGCGTGTGTGTGTATGCATGTGTGTACATCAAGTTATTTAAGAGTGATATTATCAGAGGTTCATAAAGCTCATCATTACCGGTAATTTTCTATTTTTAATCCCTAAAATTGGACAAAGTTTTAACCTGAAAAATATTACTTTAATCATGACACAAAAACCCTGAAGAAGAGAACAACTAATTCTTATAAAAGTAAATAACTATCATACTTTTATGTCTGTCTGTGTCTGTCTGTCTGTTTGTCTGTCTGTGGAATAGTTCTCGATCTTCCTCCCAAGACAGACCTTAATACCCCCATCCCTCTTCTTTTTCTTCCTCCTCCTCCTCCACATACCTATTGTCCTCTTCTTCCTCCTCTACATCCCTCTTCTCCTCCCCCCCCCACCATAACACCATAATGATAATCCCTCATAAGCCACCCCATTATAACCAATTTTCATCGCTACTCTCAACAGATCATAAACTGTTGAGGGGCCTTCAGGTTAGGTCAGGTCAGGTTAGGTTAGGTTAGGTTAGGTCAGGTCAGGTCAGGTCAGGTCAGGTTCACAATGGATCAAAGCAAATTAGAATCCCGTGGTCAGGTATGCTGTACAGGTGCATTCCATAATCCCATTGGTATTAAAGGTGTGGGAGGATTAAATTATTTTATATCTATTTACGGAGTTACATAAGTTCCTTAATATCCAACACCAATATTTACAAACACTTCCTTGTATTATGGAGTGAAACTTGATGTTATTTTGGAGATATTTGTAATAAAGAGAAATGTTCGCTGACTCTAAACCAAAGATGTGATAAATGAACGTACATACAGAACAGCTGCCGCAAGCAAAAAATTATACCATACTAATTTTTTAAGGTCATAGGTCAAAACTCAAGGCCAAACTTTTTAAGGTCATAGGTCAAAACTCAAGGTCGGACTTTTTAAGGTCATAGGTCAAAACTCAAGGTCGGACTTTTAAGGTCATAGGTCAAAACTCAAGGTCGGACTTTTTAAGGTCATAGGTCAAAACTCAAGGTCAAACTTCCGATAAACTAAAAAAATAAATGAATTGTAGTTATTGTATTAATATACATCATTAACCACTATACTGTACAAGTCATTGTTTATAAATTTCTGAGACTGATTAACTACGGAAAATATGAGTCAGATAAAAAGATGAGAAAGTCACCGTTACTAGAGAGCTAAATTGGCCAAGATACCACAAGACAAGGTAAAAGAATACAGGTGAATACTGAACAAATTTATCATACAGGTAAGACAGAAATTTTCTTAACCTAGTATTATTCCTGGATGCTTTAAGTCAGCACACGATGACGCACACACACACACACACACACACTTAAGCTGAGTCAGAGATCAAAGTCAAACCATCACTGGTACAATACGACTCTCAACATGGGTTTACATTGGGAAAATCTTGTCTAACAAACCTGCTAACGTTTTTTAGGAAAGTCTTCGAGGTAGTAGATAATGACGAAAATTACGATGTTATTTACTTACACTTTAGCAAAGTATTTGACAGAGTACCGCATCAGAGGCTTCTGAGAAAAATTAAGGCTCATGGTATCGAGGGGAAAGTTTTAAATTGGATAAAATCATGGCTCACCGATAGAACGCAGAGGGTCAGCGTAGATGGTGTTAAATCTGAGTGGGGCCGTGTAACCAGTGGGGTTCCCCAGGGGTCAGTACTAGGCCCACTCTTGTTCATAATCTACATAAACGATCTAGATACTGGGATCAGCAGTGACATAAGCACGTTTGCGGATGACACCAAAATAGGGCGGCAGATTAATTCAGGGCAGGATGCAAATGCATTACAGGAGGATCTAAATAAACTGCAGGGGTGGTCTGAAAATGGCAAATGAAATTCAACACCAGCAAGTGCAGCGTACTTAATATTGGAAGAACAAATACTTATAATGTATACAGCCTTAACAACATCAACCTAGAGAAGTCGACTTGTGAAAGAGACCTAGGGGTACTTGTAAGCCCGGACCTACGGCCTAGAAAACAATGCGTTAATGTTCGAAATAAGGCAAACAGAGTATTGGGTTTTATATCTAGAAGTATAAGTAACAAGAGTGCAGAGGTCTTATTGCAACTATATCTTGCGCTAGTCAGGCCGCACCTCGATTATGCGGTTAAGTTCTGGTGCCACTATTATAGAATGGATATAAATTCACTAGAGTCGGTGCAGCGAAGAATGACAAAAATGATTCCGGGACTTGGAATCCTTCCATATCAGGATAGGTTAAAGAAACTTAACTTGCATTCCCTAGAAAGACGAAGAGTGCGGGGAGATATGATAGAAGTATTTAAGTGGGTGAAAGGAATCAATAAAGGGGATATAGATAAGGTTCTTATAATATCCGAGCAGGATAGGACTCGGAGCAACGGATTCAAGTTGGATAAGTTTAGGTTTAGGAGGGAGATAGGAAGAAACTGGTTCACAAATAGGGTGGTGGACGAGTGGAACAAGCTTAGCAACTTTGTAGTAAGTGCGGGAACTCTGGAAAGTTTCAAAAAGAGGCTAGATAGATTCATGGATGATAGAGAGTGGGAGTAACTCTTCTTCCCATTTTGATTTATTCCTCTTAACTATGTATGTATCTACACCCACAAACAAACCTACTATCCACGCCCCACACCCACAAACAAACCTACTATCCACGCCCCACACCCACAAACATACCTACTATCCACTCCCTACACCCACAAACATACCTACTATCCACTCCCTACACCCACAAACAAACCTACTATCCACGCCCCACACCCACAAACAAACCTACTATCCACGCCCCACACCCACAAACATACCTACTATCCACGCCCTACACCCACAAACAAACCTACTATCCACGCTCTACACCCACAAACACACACTACCCACCACCTACACCACAATAGAGTAAAGGAGGAATACAGAGTGTACTTACTCAGGGTAGCCATACCACTCTGGGTGGTTGATCCTTAGTGCAGCAGGAAAGAGAAAAATTATAAGTGAGTCATTCTATTCCTCGTGTGATGGATGGATGGATGGATGGATGGACGGATGGGAGACTGAATGGGAGGATAGATGGGTAGATGGGTGACTGAATGGGATGAGAGATGGGTAGGTGGGTGAATCGGTGGATGGATAAACAGCTAACTGGATGAATGGACATATGGACTTGGATGGCATATTTGGATGTAAAACCCTACGATATGAAGAACATTTTGGACGTATAAACCCATGACAATTAACACCATTTTGGACTTACATCACAGGAAACAGGTAAAACATTTCTGTGATCGTTCTTCAATAATTCCATACGCCAACCTTACCTGCATTCATCTCGATTTCAGTATAATATTTTAGTGTTAATTTCAGCATCGGAATCAATCAATCAATCAATCTCTCTCTCTCTCTCTCTCTCTCTCTCTCTCTCTCTCTCTCTCTCTCTCTCACTCTCTCTCTCTCTCTCTCTCTCTCTCTCTCTCTCTCTCTCTCTCTCAAGATGGAAAATTTCATGACGTAAAATCCGATGAAAACTCGACCCTGTTTATACTTGTTGCTTCGAGGTTTTGTTTTCACGTTAACCTCATGTTTCGTTTCGATAAATGACACATATCACAGGAGGTGAACTACAAACTGAACTTTGACCTGACACCAACGACCGACCGACGGAAGATGGGGCTTCGGGTTTAGTCATATCCCATTTGAGAGTTTTATGAATGTGAAGCCCCGAATTAGTCAACAAACCCTAC
>NW_024733815.1:0-17805 GCF_018991925.1 Homarus americanus
TTATCGCCCACATGGGGGGTGCCCGACACAACCACACGCGCGCGTATGCCCTTACTACTCGGACACCACAGGCCAGGCCGTCACCTCTGTGCCTCATACGCATAAGATCTAGTTTCTTCGTCCGTATGGGCCCAATAACAGAGGTCGGAGGCGGAAATATCTGTCGCCCAAGGTGCTGGTCACTATGCCTGGCAACAGTCTTTGCTGCGTCTGTGCTAGCCCGAACCAAAACTGCACAAATTGTCTTTGTGCGAGAAACAACCGATCATGTGTGGATTGCAGGAAGCTAGACCAGTGTCGGAACCCACGTGGCAGGGAGCCGACACAGGCGGCCACAGTGGATATCGCCGGGACCCAACCACCCGATGATATCCGAAATGATAGCAGTGAGTCTACTCAACCCGAAAATGTAGTACGAATAAATGCTGCTCCCTCAGTAGCAGGTGTCCAGGAGGAGAATGAGAGACAGCCGCCTCAGTGGAAAGGCATGTCGATGGAAAATGCAGGCGTATGGGTCAAAGAAACCTACTCAGAAATTGTCAAGTGGTCGCCCGCTAACTTATTTGAACCACCCAAGTGTGCGGCCACCAAAGAAATGATTCGGGAGATGACTTTCTTCATGACTGATTACACTCAGGACCGCTTCCTCGCCCCCCTAGCTCTTCAAATACTGGCAATAATACCACATCTATTTTGCCAGAGGACACACACAAAGGCTAAGCACAAAGAAAATGTGGCAGCAATGAAGAGAAGATTGACAATGTGGCGGACTGGGGCCCTAGATGATCTCCTATGTGAAGCAAGAACGCTGCAGGAGAGACTAAAATCTACGGGTGACGGAAAGCAAAACACCGATGACGTGGCAAGAAAATTTGGAAACAAAATGCGTGTGGGAAAAGTGTCTCTCGCGGTAAGATCTCTCACTCAGGAATCTTCCGGTGGGGTGATGCCAATAAACAGAGAGACATTAAAACTATTGAAAGAGAAACATCCCCCTGCAAGTGAAGATGAAGGCATCAGGCTCCAGGGTGCCTATATCCCACCAAATGCTGTCCTGTTCGAGAAAATAACAGGAGAGATGGTGTGGAAAAAGGCACTGAAGACTCGTTGAGGAGCCGGCCCTTCAGGTCTGGATGCAAACGGTTGGAGAGTCATCCTCAGCACAAACAAGTTTGGCCCTGTAGCAAGCGATCTCTGCACTGCCATTGCCGCCCTTGCAAGAAAGCTTGCATCCTCTCGCTGCCATCACCTCCAGGCCCTGACGGCCTGCCGCCTTATTCCTCTGGAAAAGAAACCAGGATGTAGACCTATAGAGGTGGGGGAAGTGCTGAGGCGGATCATCGGAAAGTGCATAATGGAGGTGGTAAAGGACGATGTCAGGGCAGCAGCAGGGAACCTACAAGTGTGTGCTGGCCACCAGGCTGGTGGGGAGGCGGCCATTCACGCCATGAGATTGATATTTGAGCAGCGTGATTGTGAGGCCGTTCTCCTGGTGGATGCTTCAAACGCATTCAACATACTTAACCGCAAGGCTGCACTGCACAACATCAAGATCAAGTGTCCTAGCTTTGCGATGTATGTTGAAAATTCGTATAGGAATCCATCAGACCTCTACATAGTAAACAACAAGGCTCTACGAGGTGATACCATCCTACAGTCGACTGAGGGAACAACACAGGGGGACCCCCGTTGCAATGGCAATGTATGCAATAGGCCTATCAGTGCTCCAACAAGAAATAAAGTTTGAAACAACTGGGGTCAAACAAGTGGCATATGCTGATGACCTCACAGGAGCAGGAAAAGTGGAGGACATCAAAAAGTGGTGGGACCTGGTAACATCGCGAGGTCCACAAATAGGGTACCACCCAAACGCCAGCAAATCCTTCCTCATCATGAAGCCAGATCATTATGATCGGGCTTTGGAGGTTTTCGGCGAAAGTGAGGTCAAAATAACTAAGGACGGCCAAAGACATCTAGGCGCAGTAATTGGCACTACGGACTTCAAGACCCAGTACGTAGCGGGAAAGGTGAATGAGTGGGTTAGCGAAATCCAAGCTCTATCGGAGATTGCTAACACAGAGCCACATGCGGCCTTTGCAGCATTCACCCATGGAGTCAAGCATCGTTGGAACTACCTGATGCGTACCATCCGTGAGATCGGACCCCTCCTCCACCCTTTGGAAGAAGCAATCAGTGTCAAGTTCATTCCCAAACTAGTGAAACACCCTGACTTAACCCGAGCAGAAAGAACACTTCTTGCACTTCCACCAAGACTGGGAGGGATGGGACTAACTAATCCAGAGGAGATTGCTGACTCTGAACATCAAAATTCACTTAAGCTCACGGCAGCCCTCACTGACCACATAATAGCCCAGAATGCAACAGGGGAAGTGGACACCAGCGAAGTTAATAAGATCAGTAGGTCCATTACAACAGATCGGCAGCACTGCCAAAATGACATGTTGACAACTATTGCAGATTTGAAATTGGGCAAAAGTAAGCAGGGGGTGGGCGCCTCGAACTGGTTAACTCTGGTGCCGATAAGGGCAAATGGTTTCAGCCTTAACTAAACAGAATTTACAGTGTATTACTCTGAGGGTACGGTTGGTATTAGATGGTTTGCCCTCCCCAATGTGTTATTAATGGCTCTCCCTATGATGTGATCTTGTGGGGTCTGCAAGAAACTGCTATGCATGCAGGCATGTGAGGGATCTGCAATATTATGTTGAGAATCTGCGGGGATGTCCATGGTGAGGACAGGCCTCACTTGCTGGTGTGAGATCCTTCCAACACAGGACTTCAAACATCTCTTGAGAAAGCGTGTGGGCGTCAGTCTTTCAGGCAGAAACTCTTCATCAGTTTTTATCCCAACATACATCACCGTAACCTAGCTCTTGATGCTGCACATAGGAGGAACGAGAACGACAAGAGAAGGGCATATGGGGAGAGAATTCAAAATGTTGATCAAGGCAGCTTCACTCCTCTAGTGTTCACAACCTCTGGTGAGATGGGCCCAAGTGCAAGATGTTTCTACGCCAGACTCGCGGAGTTGATCTCCGAACAGAAGCAGCAGCCCAGAAGTTATGTTACAGCCTGGATGAGATGTCGACTGTCCTTCTCTCTCCTTCGGTCGGCTTTGCTCTGCCTCAGGGGAACGAGAGCTTCTGCCCCTACTCCGACAACTGCTGCAGATATTGACTATGAGGCTACAGTCACTGAATGCCGCATAGATCTGTGGCTCAACTAATTTAACACAGATAGGATAGCTTCTTATGTATTAGGATATTTAATATTAAGGTAAATAAATGGTGGCGAAGGTGTGGCTATTAGGGGAGGCTGGAGGCCAAAAAAAAAAAAATAGTGTGTGTGTGTGTGTGTGTGTGTGGCAGACCCTTAGTCGTTTTGGCTGTCCACCAAAATTTACCGCTATTGTGAGGCAACTCCAGGATGGCAGGAATGGATGTGTCCTGCACAATGGTCCAAAGTTTGACTTCTTCCCCGTCCAAACGGAAGTAAAACAAGGATTTGTGCTGGCACTAATTCTCTTCCATTTTCTTGGCTGCCTTCCTTACTAGTGCCAGTGTCAATTTAGCCGGCGGGGTGGACATCGAGTACCGGATGAAGGGACTTTTCAAGACGACTCCAGGCAGGAACATATGCACACTTGGCATTGAGGTTAATGTACTTAAGACCCAGATTCTCTGTCAGCCTGCTCCTGGTTCAATCACACCTTCACTATCCATCCAGATTCACGGTACTACCTTCTCTAATGTTATCCATCCAGATTAACGGTACTACCGTCTCTAATGTTACCCATTTTCGGTATCTCGGCTCCCACCTGTCCACCACCGTGGACATCGATGAAGAGATTAAAACATCATATCAGATGTGCATCTCAAGCCTTTGGCAGACTCCATACATGTGTCTTCAGCTGTAGGGAGCTGAAATAATACACAAAGTTGTATGCATATCGAGCAGTGGATCTCCCACCCTGCTGTATAGCAGCGAGACATGTGTCACATACAGGAGGCACCTCAAGTTGCTTTAAGACTTTCACCAACGTAGTCTACGTTCCATCCTCGGAGTTCACTGGGAAGACAAGAGAGCAAATGCCAGTATTCTTGCTTACACCAACTGTAGGAGCGTCGAGGATACTATTATCTATGAACAATACGTTGGACTGGCCATGTTACCCGTATGGACGACAGTAGAATGCCAAAGCAATTACTTTGCAGTCACCTAACGAATGGTAAAAATAATTCTGAAGGGCAATGGAAAGGATATGAGGATAATCTTAAGACAAACCTGAAGAAGTGCCAAATCGACCCCATCACCTGGGAGTCGATTACTTGTAGGAGCACCACACGAGGTGTCAATACTTTCCAGTTAGCCCGACTGCAATAGATGTAGCCCCCTACACGTGCAACATCTGTGGACGAAACTGCCGGTCCCGTATCGGTCTCTCTAGTCACCTCAGAGCTCACCAACGAAGGTGACATCCTTAATAACTCATTTCATAATATCATAGTTGGATGATCGTCATACTCGATTCTGAGTGACAGCAAAGTAATAAAGAAAACGAGGGCAGGACACACAGTGTTAGACTCACGAGGGTGGACACATAGTGTGTTAGACTCACGAGGGTGGACACACAGTGTGTTAGACTCACGAGGGAGGACACACAGTGTGTTAGACTCACGAGGGTGGACACAGAGTGTGTTAGACTCACGAGGGAGGACACACAGTGTGTTAGACTCTCGAGGGTGGATACACAGTGTTAGACTCACGAGGGTGGACACACAGTGTGTTAGACTCACGAGGGTGGACACACAGTGTGTTAGACTCACGAGGGAGGACACACAGTGTGTTAGACTCACGAGGGTGGACACACAGTGTGTTAGACTCACGAGGGAGGACACACAGTGCGTTAGAGTCACAAGGGAGCACACACAGTGTGTTAGACTCACGAGCGAGGACACACAGTGTGTTAGACTCACAAGGGAGGACACACAGTATGTTAGATTCACGAGGGAGGACACAGTGTTAGACTCACGAAGGAGGACATACAGTGTGTTAGACTCACGAGGGAGGACACACAGTGTGTTAGACTCACAGGGTGAACACATAGTGTATTAGACTCACGAGGGAGGACACACAGTGTTAGACCCACGAGGGTGGACACACAGTGTGTTAGACTCACGAGGGTGGACACACAGTGTGTTAGAATCACGAGAGTGGATACACAGGGTGTTAGACTCATGAGGGTGGACACACAGTGTGTTAGACTCACGAGGGAGGACACACAGTGTGTTAAACTCACGAGGGTGGACACACAGTGTGTTAGACTCACGAGGGAGGACACACAGTGCGTTAGATTCACAAGGGAGGACACACAGTGTGTTAGACTCACGAGCGAGGACACACAGTGTGTTAGACTCACAAGGGAGGACACACAGTGTGTTAGACTCACAAGGGAGGACACACAGTATGTTAGACTCACGAGGGAGGACACAGTGTTAGACTCACGAAGGAGGACACACAGTGTGTTAGACTCACGAGGGAGGACACACAGTGTGTTAGACTCACAGGGTGAACACATAGTGTATTAGACTCACGAGGGAGGACACACAGTTTGTTAGACTCACGAGGGAGGACACACAATGTGTTAGACTCACGAGGGTGGACACACGGTGTGTTAAACTCACGAGGGTGGACACAGTGTTAGACTCACGAAGGAGGACACACAGTGTGTTAGACTCACGAGGATAGGACACACAGTGCGTTAGACACACGAGGGTGGACACACGGTGTGTTAAACTCACGAGGGTGGACACAGTGTTAGACTCACGAAGGAGGACATACAGTGTGTTAGACTCACGAGGGAGGACACACAGTGTGTTAGACTCACAGGGTGAACACATAGTGTATTAGACTCACGAGGGAGGACACACAGTGGGTTAGACTCACGAGGGAGGACACACAGTGTGTTAGACTCACGAGGGAGGACATAGTGTTAGACTCACGAAGGAGGACACACAGTGTGTTAGACTCACGAGGATAGGACACACAGTGCGTTAGACACACGAGGGTGGACACATTTTTAGACTCACGAGGGTGGACACACAGTGTGTTAGGCTCACGAGAGAGGACACACAGTGTGTTAGACTCACGAGGGAGGACACACAGTGTGTTAGACTAACGAGGGAGGACACACAGTGTGTTAGACTCACGAGGGTGGACACACTGGGTGTTGGACTCACGAGGGTGGACACACAGTGTTAGACTCACGAGGGAGGACACACAGTGTTAGACTCAAGAGGGTGGACACACAATGTGTTAGACTCACGAGGGTGGACACACAGTGTGTTAGACTCACGAGGGTGGACACACTGGGTGTTAGACTAACGAGGGAGGACACAGTGTTAGACTCACGAGGGTGGACACACAGTGTGTTAGACTAACGAGGGAGGACACACAGTGTTAGACTCACGAGGGAGGACACATAGTGTGTTAGACTAACGAGGGAGGACACACAGTGTTAGACTAACGAGGGAGGACACACAGTGTTAGACTAACGAGGGAGGACACACTGTGTTAGACTCACCAGGGTGGACACACAGTGTGTCAGACTCACGTTAGGTAGAGTTAGGTTAGGTTAGGTTAGGTTAGGTTAGGTTAGGCTAGGTTTCCTTACAACACATTATTAAGTCACGCCTCACGTCACCTTTGATTTGGACTATAGTTTCCACTTGGGTTGCTGTCGTCCTGGATGACTTTTGTCTCTCCTGGCACTAAATTGATTTCACCACATTCCTCAGTAACTAGTCGCCGTGCTTGACCAGGTACCTGGAAGCTGTCAGCCGCCACACCTGCTATCACCATCAACACAAGTGCTGGTGTCACCATTCTGTGTGATGGCAGAATATGATAAGAGAGAACGAATACAAAGAAAATTAAGAGAGACAAAGATGATTATTATGCAAAAAAGTGGGAAACCTAACTATTATTGAATTTAGAAATGTTAATACAACTGTTGGTTTAATTTTCGGCGCAATAATCTCTGAGATAGAGACAGTTTTAACTTAATAGAAATATTTGATGAAAACGTATCTAATGAAATCATGAACTTATTATAGGTCACCACCATGAAAACATCGCCTCATGCCTGGCAGCGTCAAATGTAGATCCTTGTCACGGGAAAGTGATTCCTGTATAATCATTGTTATATTATCTATTGTCCTTGTGGGCATCTTACTGTTCGTTGTGTAGGAACTGATATTCATTATACTTAATTCACGCTGATGGCGTCGCATTGATAGATAAATAGATGCCTAAGTTCATTGATCCAAAAATGGCAAATTACATACATACAAACATATAATAAGTTAATTGCAAATAATGTAAGCTTTATTATGTGTCATATTATGGAATAAATTATGTTTGTGTTTACCTTTACTCTAAATATTATCTTGTTCTAATTGGGTTTTGTTTGGTTCTGGATGTAATAGCTGAATAAAGCCTTGATTACTGAAGGTGTTTGGTATCATACGACAATTTAATCAACTTATATTCTAATAACAACACGAAAAACATACTCTGCCCCGACATGCTTGATGTAGATCCAAACTCCTCAGCTGCTGAGAAGGAATACAAGCATTGGCGAAAAACTTTTGAAAACTATATTGATGAGTGTGGAGACAGAGCGCCTGAAAAACTACGATGTTTGACAAAATATGTATCTACTACTGTGTATGAATACTTTGCTGATGCTAAGGAGTTTGAAACAGCTATACAAGTGTTGAAAAAGGTGTATGTGAATAAGAAAATGAGATATTCGCCAGACACTAGCTCGCCACAAGACCTCAGCGTCCATCCGAAACACTGGATTAATTTCTTCGCGACTTGCATAGACTCAGCAAAGATTGTACTCTAAAAACTGACACAGCCGAAGAATATTGTGAAGAGTTAGTACGGGATGCCTTCATCAACGGACTGTCTTCTGCAAATATACGTCAAAGTCTATTGGAAAATCAGGCTCTCACACTCTCTCAAGCCTTTGATCAAGCTAGAGCCTTGGATCTTGCACAGCGTACTTCGGAAGCCTTCCAGCAACTAGGCTCTGTCATTGTAGCAGCTTCAGGATGTGTGGAGGAAACTGTTAAGTCACTACACACTAATCAACAAGATATATGTCCAGTTGAGGACTCAACACTTGCTAGTATGACCACTAAGAAACGATGTTAGTTTTGTGGTGGCAGTCTTCATTTACGGGCGAGATGTCCAGCGAAAGATAGTGATTGCTCTTCATGTGGAAAAAGAGGGCACTCGGCAAAAGTCTGTCAGACTAAGGGTAAGAAACAGGTCACGGCATCAATTTCATCTCCTACTCGTTGTGCCATCTCAGCTGCTGTTCCTCATTGCCTGAATTGCTCTGCTACAAACTTAAAGGTAAATGGGATACGAATCTCCGGCCTTATTGATTCGGCAAGTTCTGAGAGTTTCATTGACAAGAGAGTGGCCCATCGGCTTAAGCTTCACATCAAACCCGTTTCCAAAAGCATAACCCTGGCAATGTCTTCTTCAACGGCTTCTGTGATAGGTGAATTTACGGTGGATCTCTATATGAATGACAGTCATTATCCAAACACACGTCAGGGCGTCATTGAGAATCTTTGTGGTGATGTTATTCTCGGCATAGATTTGCAAACACAACACTCCTCAGTTACCATAGAGTATGGAGGACCCAGACCTGAGCTCAAGATTTCCAACATTGGTAACAAGCCTGTATGTAGCCTGGCATCAGCAGGTATGTTATTTGCAAACATGAAAGGAGATGCAAAGCCGATAGCCACCAAATCTAGGAAGTTTAGCCCTGATGACCAAAAGTTCATTACCAAAGAAATACAACGCTTACTGTCCAAAGGCATCATAGAATCAAGTACATTACCTTGGCGTGCACAGGCGGTGATTGCAAGAGATGATACAGGCCGTCACAGAAAAAGAATGTGCACTGACTACTCACTACTCTTCTACGGTGAACATTTACACCACTCTCGACGCATATCCATTGCTAAACATTGAAACCATGGTCAACACTCTTGCTAAGTACCACGTGTTCTCAACATTTGATCTAAAGAGCGCATACCATCAACTACGCATAAGCGAATCTGTTAAACCCTTTACAGCATTTGAAGCAAATGGCAGAATGTATGAAATCACACGAGTACCATTTGATGTCACTAATGGTGTTACCGTTTTCCAAAGAGCCATAGACAAGTTCGTGGAGGAGGAGAATCTATGTGACACATTTTCCTACCTTGACAGTATTACCACCATATACATTAGGGTGTGTCATAGGAGGGAAGATCAGCTAAAACTAATGGCCCATCACTTTTTTGGTAGATTTTAGTGAATATAAACAGAAAATAATTTCAGTTTCAATATTTTGCAACCTTTTGCTAGGTAAATTTTAGCGTGAAATTTATCGAAAATCTAACGTACAGCTGCATTAGTGCATTACAATTAAATAGTGAACATTGCTTTCTGACTTCATTCTTTAACAACCTAACTAACAATATTTTTTTCTGTTTCAGATTCTGATGCATTTATAAGTTGATAATATTTGCGATGGCTGCTTGTGTCAGGACGAGGAACCAAAAATCCAGCCATCTCAGTCACTATCTTGGGTCTGGGAGAGAGCTCCTGAAGTCGGAGTTGCCTACATTGAGAGATGCTTTGAGATACGGTGTTTTAATCAGGCAAATCAGTGAAAAAAACCAAAGAACTTACACAAACAAAGACATTGCCAGTGATATGACCAAAGCTGTCTTGGCACAGTACACTCTGGCTAACGCTCAGTTCAAGCCTCCAGTCATAACAAGTCAGAAGAAGATTAGTGAGAGACTGCTAGCCAGTTGGGAAAAGGCAAGAGATATCTCTCTTGGGAGAGGAAAACTTGCAGTTAAGGACAGCTTTGCCAAGCAACTGGACCAGTTATTTGACATAATTACTTGCAAGTGCCCAATTGTTCTCTGTCCTGAGTTTGGATACGATCGTGACTGTAAATCCGAGGCCCACATCTCCTGTATTTGCAAGCGTGAACTGAAGATTCCTGTGATCGAACTGGCATTTGTCAAAGCACAGAGAGAGAAGCATGGCAGTATAGGGGCACTCATGATTTCTAGCCAAGATATTCCGGAGTCCAAGAGACAGGAGGCTGCCACAGAGAGACAGAAGAGGAGAAGAGTTGCCGAGGAAAAGAGACTTGAGAAGGCCCAGGGTGAGGTAAAAAAGGCCTATGATTGGAGTCAAGCTGATTCAGAGTTTAATGACTTCCCCATGGCTGATCCGAGTGCTGACCAGGAGAATGGTGACTTTGTCCCTAACCCAGAAAATAATGATCCCAAACCTTCCAGGCATAAGATCGAAATAGGAAAGATATCCCGAGCATAGCTCTGGCCAGCATGCGACACCACACTGGTCTCAGAGAAACTGCAGAGATAGCAACAGCTGCCTGGATTGACGGTGGTTTGATAACACCTGATGATGTTCACCTGGTGATAGATCATAACAAAGTAAGGAGAGCTCTGGAGAAACTTGTCAGTAACCTAGAAGAGGAGTTTGATAAGGGGATAAGAGAAAAAGGAATCAATTGTTTGTTCTTTGATGGGAGAAGGGATGACACTAAAGTGTTCATGAAAGTTGGAGATTCTGACAAGTTGTTCCCTGCCATGGTGAAGGAGGAACACTACTCCTGCTGCAGTGAACCAGGAGGGAAGTATTTGTGGCATTTCACTCCAGAGAAAGATGACATCAGGAAACCAGCTGAGATAACATTGTGAACTGGCTCAGAGAGAGGAACGTAGACCAGACCCTGCAGGCCATTGGAGGGGACAGCACCAACACGAACACAGGGTGGCAAGGGGGGCGTCATACAGTGGATAGAGCGGAAGATTGGGAGGAAGCTGGTCTGGATTGTTTGTGACCTCCACACCAACGAGTTGCCACTCAGACATCTGATCCAGGAGCTGGATGGCAAGACTCTTTCAAACAACAGATGGTCTGGTCCTCTTGGCAAGATGCTGGACTCTGCCACTGAGTTAGAAATAAATCCGAGCTTTGAAAAAATCACAGTTGGCCCTCCACTCGTTGAGCTTGCACATACTGTCATTGACGACCTGAGTACTGACCAGTACTATGGTTACATGATTTGCAGTGCCATCAAAACTGGGGTCATGCCTGATAGACTTGCTTACCTGCAGATAGGTCCAGTCTCACATTCTAGGTGGCTCACAACGGCTCTCAGGTTCTGCAGAATTTGGCCTGTCACATCATAAATTGAAAGGAACCAGCTTCATCCACTGCAGCGTCAAGTCATCGTTCTCCGAAGGTCCGAGGCATGTTTTCTTCCAGCTTGAGCTCTTGAGGAGTCAGCCAAGGAAGGTTGTTCAGATTGTGGAGCAGACTGTGAGGAGATATTCCTGGTATGCTCATCCCGAGGCAGTTCTGCAGACAATGCTCTGCAGTAAGGATGAGGAGGAGAGAAGAGTGGCAGTCAAAAAGATCTTGGATATGAGACTTATGGGAGGATCTGGGCATGACGAATCAGTTGGTGACGATTCCTTCAGGGTCAGGAAGACTCCTGAAGTCAATCTAGGTGCCAAGACCCTCACTGATCTCATAGATCTGGATAACATCCTGGCTGGCAGTGAGCCCCCCTCTACCTGCAGGCAGCCTCACCAATGTTCAAGCCAGAGTCGACAACCCCATGATGTCCCTGCCTGCCTCGCACACCCAGAGGAGGGGAGCCGCTGTGTACAGCAAGTGAGTGCGCCAGCAGTCACGCAGTACAGCCAGGAGGAGGGAAGGCTAACCGTGCCCAGGGTGGTCAGGCAGGGAGGTGATGAGTAGAAACAGAAGCAAGAAAGACATGTCTCTATGGTGTGCAGCAACACCGGTCGTAGTAGTAAAACCGGTTTTGTATTTGATGATTTTGTTTTCTAGCGAATATTAAATTTAATAAATGTCAAGATCATTCGTTTCACTATTCTGGATCATTTTCATCCTAATAAATTAACCTGATACATTTACTTTACTTTAAATAAGCTATTTAGTGGTGTTGGTAAAAGGGTGGGAATACTGAATTTTCATAAGATTTCAAGTTAAAATTTACCTAGCAAAAAATAAAAACTTTTCAAATCTGAAGATGTCACATGATTCTGCACATAGAACTACATCATTAATACCATGGGCCGATTTTTCAAACTCAAAAAAAAAAAAATTCGCCTCCGTATGACACACCCTATTGACCATGCCATCCCATTTGTTGTGGAGTGTGATGCGTCGAATGTGGCCGTGTTTGCTACATTGAATCAAGCTGGTCGGCCAGTAGCCTTCATATCTCGGATGTTATCTGTCAGTGAGATTCACTATCCTCCTGTTGAGAAGGAGGCGACTGCAATAATTGAAGCGGTGAGAAAGCGGTCTCACCTGTTGTTGGGACAGCACTTCACCATTGTTACCGACCAGCGATCAGTTGCATTTATGCTGGACAGTCGTAGGAGGACTAAAGTGAAGAATGACAAGATACAAGGGTGGCGGCTCGAATTCGCTTGATTCAGCTATTCCATTTGGCATCGGCCAGGTAGAGACAACGTTGCTCCTGACACTTTCACCAGAGCTTTTTGCAGAGCCATCTCATCGTCAAACCTCGCTGTCATCCATGAAGGGCTCTGCCACCCGAGGGTTGTCAGAATGCTTCATTTTGTCCGGACAAAGAACCTCCCGTTTTCTACGGAGGGTGTGAAAAAGGTCTGTTCAACTTGTCGTGTATGTGCTGAAATTAAGCCAACATTTCACAGGCCTACTGAAAATACCCTTATCAAAACTACTCAACCAATGGATAGACTGAGCATTGACTTCAAAGGTCCTCTTCAATCACGCAACGAGAAACTCATATCTCTTCACTGCTGTGGATGACTATTCTAGATTTCCCTTTGCTATTCCTTGTGCTGAAATGACATCCTCAACTGTCAACAGATGTCTGGACACCATCTTCTCGCTTTGTGGTATGTCGAGTTTTGTCCACTCGGATCGAGGAAGCGCATTTATGTCTCGTGAAGTGAAAACTCATCTCGCTAGTCGTGGAGTGGCAAATAGCAAAACTACACCTTACCACCTAACAGGAAACAGTCAAATAGAACGGTACAATGGCATAATCTGGAAGTCCAGATGT
Source organism: Homarus americanus (assembly GCF_018991925.1). Taxonomy (NCBI): domain Eukaryota; kingdom Metazoa; phylum Arthropoda; class Malacostraca; order Decapoda; family Nephropidae; genus Homarus; species Homarus americanus. The sequence continues at coordinate 13,235 of NW_024733815.1, forward strand.
TTAGCCGCTAAATTTCGAGATTTTCTGGATACTGAAGGCGAGGCTCTCCTACCCGAAGCACTTCACTCCATTCGATCATTGCTCTCAACAGCCACCAACGTGACTCCACACGAGAGGTTTTTCAATTTTCCGAGACGATCTTGTCAGGGTACATCCCTGCCAACATGGCTAACGACTCCAGGTCCTGCCCTCTTACGCACACCGCGATCAGATAGATGAACATCAGTTTCCCTCCGTGATCTTGCTCCATGCCCTAGTGGAACCTCATCCTCAGACATCTCTGCCAGATCAACCTTACCTTCACTGGAGCCAGAAACATTGGATAATGGTGAGGGAGTTGCTGCAGAGGGAGATACCGGGACGACATTGCTGAATCCTAGTATCATGCAGGAGTTACATCTTCGTCGTTCTACTCGGCAGCGAAGAGAACCCCAGCGATACGGCAATGTTGTTTGATTGATTATGATGGCCGGGGTGAATGTCATATTATGGAATAAATTATGTTTGTGTTTACCTTTACTATAAATGTTCTCTTGATCTAATTGGGTTTTGCTTTGTTCTGTTGCAGATGTATATGGATTTATGAATTGAATAAAGCCTTGATTACTGAATGTGTTTGATTTCTTACGACTTTAAGTGTGTCCTTGAACAAGATGATAAACGAAGAAGATTAAAAAAAACGGAAACAAAAAATTTAATACATACACATGCAGAGGACCTAACAGCTCCTGACACCTCCAGGAGCCAGTCAACCCCTAGCACCTCAGCCACTGTTGTAACAGCTAAATAGCACCTCAGCCACTGTTGTAACAGCTAAGTAGCACCACAGCCACTGTTGCAACAGCTAAGTAGCACCTCAGCCACTGTTTTTAACAGCTAAGTAGCACCTCAGCCACTGTTGTAACAGCTAAGTAGCACCTCAGCCACTGTTGTAACAGCTAAGTAGCACCTCAGCCACTGTTGTAACAGCTAAATAGCACCTCAGCCACTGTTGTAACAGCTAAGTAGCACCTCAGCCACTGTTGTAACAGCTAAGTAACACCTCAGCCACTGTTGTAACAGCTAAGTAGCACCTCAGCTACTGTTGTAACAGCTAAGTAGCACCTCAGCCACTGTTGTAACAGCTAAGTAGCACCTTAGCCACTGTTGTAACAGCTAAGTAGCACCTCAGCCACTGTTGTAACAGCTAAGTCACTACATGTATGGCTAAAGGTGTTTATTACAGTTGCTATATGTAAGGGCGGAAACTATCTTCCTGCTCGTTACCGCTGCTTACTCGCTTATTTGCTGGTGCGACCAACACTTGGGGCGGTTGGACAGAGGTGAGAACGGCAAGTGCTACCTGTGTCACCTGCAGATTCACCCCAGCCGCCATACAGTCACTATCTAGCTACCCCACTGTTCGTCAAATTCTGGCTGTGATCTCATCATAGGTCCTGGACTCGTGGGCTGTGTCCCCAGACCTTCACCTATCGACTGCCAATTCTCTGGTCATCTACCACTACCACATACCACGACCGTCAGTTCATCTCATTCCGTTTGTGCCCGGGTACTCTCCTGTCATTTCAAGACGTCGCTTTAGTGTGGAGTTGAATGGACGCTTCCCTACCCTGAGTGTGGATCACCGTGTTCCAGAACCTTCCCCCAGGGCCACTGCCGTAGGAAATATCTGTTCATTGTTTGATTCTATCAGTTGTTGACTCCCATTAATTGTTTGATTCTATTAATTGCCGACTCCCATTAATTGTTTGCTCCCTTTAATTGTGTGCTTCCAGTAATTGTTTGACGCCATTAACTGTTGACTGCCTTAATTGTTTGACTCCCGTAATTGTTATTTGATGTTTGTTGAGTGGTGTCAGAGATTTGTGTTATGTTTTTTATAGTAAAGAGATGTCAATCTCAAATGGGTGTTTGTTATTCCTCGGAAAACTATGGTCCTTGACTTTCCTTTTTTAAGATCCTGATTGGTCTGGTAAGGGATTTCTATCCCTAAGTTCCAGGCCTTTACACTATATAAGAATCATAATCCAGTAAAGATATTTTCCCTCTCCTCAGACAGCTTAGCGATTTGGGCAACACAAACACAGACATTAACTTCGATGAAGCAATAAAAGAACCACCACGGCTCTGCCACGTTTAGAATGTATCAGCGTTAAACACTTAAGGCAATACAAACAAAATGATTTAGATACCCAAGATTCCTATATATCAGGCAACAAGTTAGAATTGTTACATGTCAGTGCTGTTAGATATGTAGCTACAAGGGATTCTTAAGAATGTCTCAGAATATGGGAGTATGGGAAACTAGCCAGTGTACAGGAAGATGGGAAAGCCAAGTAATGTCCTAGCTCTCTCACTAATAGGAAAAGTGGGGAACTAACTGTAAATAATGTTAACATAATGCCTGTTGTGGCTTTAAGTAATATTGCTAACTCAGAGAGAACAAAACCCCCGCAGGCGATACATGAGTGATTCTATTAACCCTCAAGGAACTCTGCCTTCAAAGAGGACAGCATTAGAAACCAGGTCAATCAAGTCTTGGTACACAAATGCTAAAAGTCTAGTTTCTAAGACTGATGTATTGAAAACATATGAGGATACAGAAAAAAAAGACGTCATTGGAATCAGCGACTCCTTTAGAAAAGACGGCCACAAGAGGTGGTGGTGGTAAATCAAGGAGCACCTGACAGCAACCAGTAATAACGAAATAAATTAAATTAGATCACCTGAATCTATTTCATATGATTTTATAGCATAAGGCAAAAGCAATCTGACAATAGTGTAGGTGTGTGCTATAGGACCGATTCGGTCTAAGAGGAGGAAGTGGCAGATCTCCACAGAGGCATCTAGACAGCATCCAGAGCACAAGCCCTAATTATGGGAGACGTTATTCATGAAACAATAGACTGGATGAATCTTACCCGGAAGAATTCACTGATCTCACTCAAGGCTTACTCTCCACACTCACGTGCCTAGACTCAACCATAGAGATTACCAACTCACGAGAGACAAACAACAGAGAATTAACTAGGAAGAAATCGTTAAAAAAGACTTGTACATAGACGAATCATTGCAAGAAGTAATAAATTCTTGAGCTATCAGTAGAGGAATGTATAACCCGACAACAAGGAGATGGAATGTGATCAGGTGGACAAACCACAAATATAGAAAAGCTTACAAAAGAAATTACCAGATGTGGAAAAATTCCGGAGCTGAGAACATCATGAGGGCTATTTAGTATACAGTAAGTCCTCGCCTAACGTTGTCCCGTTTAAAGTAGTTTCGGTACATTGTCGCTGAATTTCAGAGGCCAAAATTTTTTTTAACGTCCCGGTGATCCGATAGAGGGCGTCCTCGCTTAACGTCGAGGTTACGTTCCAGAAAACACTAGGTGAAGCGAAACAACATTAAGCAGATCAATTTTCCCCAAAAGAAATAGGTAAAATACGGGAGTTACATTCCTCAGCCTCCCTTTGACCCAAGAAAAAACTTACAAATAGAGAAAATCATTGCCATTTCTATAGAGAATAGTACATATATAGAACTACAGTACTAATTTTGCATTGGTACTCACCCATGGGCGGAGGTTGTAGAGCGAGTGTGTGGTGGGTAGTGGAGCCAAGGAGGAGGACGGCGGGAGCCGAGATTGAGGGTGGAAGTAGGGGGGAGGTGGGTGGGAGCGGAGGAGGAGGGAGGGAGAGGAGGAGGGTGGTGAGTCACTGAGACTCTGCAGTTGACTCCTCCTCCTCCTGCTCTGACTGGCGTTCCTCTGCCGCTGGTTGCTCCTCCTCCATTGTTGTTTACTGGTCCTTGGCTGCCAGCTGTTGTGAAGAAGCTCCTTCTGCTTGGTGCTACTCATCTTTTTCTCCTTATTGGTGGTTACTAGTGTTCCCTGAAGAATGGGTAGGGAAACACTGGGTAACACTGAGTCCGTTTATTATGGATGAGAGAAATACAAGTGGTGACTCGCGTGTGCCATGCACGGCTCACACAGTCAGACTGAGGCTGCCTTGCCATATGGCAGCCTCTGGGCAATGTTGCCACATAACACGTGCAGTGTTGCCACGTGATAATATATATAAATGCTACTCGGCACAGTAGCTTATATACAGGGTTGCTACTCGGCACAGTAGCTTATATACATAACCTACATCTCCCTCCCCCCTCACGCTCATAGTCTTTGTCTTGAGCGGACTTCTTAGTCCTAAGTTGCTCCGAGCGTCGAGGTGCACTGTGAGGCGGATCCTCGTGAGGTGTAGTTGACTCGTCCTCAGTCAGGGGGCCAGCAGCAGGGGGTGGGACTGGCCGGAGGAAGCGGCGATTCCTCCACCAGACACGGCCGCTCGGCATCCTGACCTTGTAGTCCCGCAACCGGCCGACGCCCATCACTATGCCCACCTTGTCCCAACGTGTCGTCGTCGGGTCCTGGACGCGGACAATGGCACCAATCTCTAGTGGCTGAAGAGGGCGGGCAACGTCGTCATACCGAGCCTTGGCGTCCTGGGCACGTGAAGCGGCGCGGCTCTCGCAGCTCTCGGCTCTGGTCTGCCACTCCTTCGCAAAGGCCTTGG
>NW_024733816.1:0-4008 GCF_018991925.1 Homarus americanus
ACCGGGTCATCCTTGCAGAGCCAAGCCACTCTGTGATGTATTGAAATCCCTGGTAGAGGATCTCGGTGTAGGGGTGTGTGGATAGACGACTCATGGCAATTATTGCCTTATATGTGATTAATGGCAGAAGAGGGACGAAAACAAAAAATGGCAACAATTGCCTTATATGTGATTAATGGCAGCAGTGGGGCGAAAACAAAAAATGGCAACAATTGCCTTATATGTGATTAATGGCAGCAGAGGGGCGAAAACAAAAAATGGCAACAATTGCCTTATATGTGATTAATGGCAGCAGAGGGCGACAATAAAAAATGGCAACAATTGCCTTATATGTGAATAATGGCAGCAGAGGGACGACAATAAAAAATGGCAACAATTGCCTTATATGTGATTAATGGCAGCAGTGGAGCGAAAACAAAAAATGGCAACAATTGCCTGATATGTGATTAATGGCAGGAGAGAGGCGACAATAAAAAATGGCAACAATTGCCTTATATCTCATTAATGGCAGCAGTGGGGCGAAAACAAAAAATGACAATTATTGCCTCATACGTGATTAATGGCAGAAGAGGGACGAAAACAAAAAATGGCAACAATTGCCTTAAATGTGGTTAATGGCAGCAGTGGGGCGAAAACAAAAAATGGCAACAATTGCCTAATATGCGATTAACGGTGGCAGAGGGACGAAAACACAAAATGGCAACAATTGCCTTTTATGTGATTAATGGCAGCAGTGGGGCGAAAACAAAAATGGCAACAATTGCCTTATATGCGATTAACGGTGGCAGAGGGACGAAAACACAAAATGGCAACAATTGCTTTATATGTGATTAATGGCAGCAGAGGGGCGAAAACAAAAAATGGCAACAATTGCCTTATATGTGATTAATGGCAGCAGTGGGGCGAAAACAAAAAATGGCAACAATTGCCTTATATGCAATTAACGGCAGCAGAGGGACGAAAACAAAAAATTGCAACAATTGCCTTATATGTGATTAATGGCAGCAGAGTGGCGAAAACAAAAAAAGGCAACAATTGCCTTATATGTGATTAATGCCAGCAGAGGGGCAAAAACAAAAAATGGCAACAATTGCCTTATATGTGATTAATGGCAGTAGTGGGGCGAAAACAAAAAATGGCAACAATTGCCTTATATGTGATTAATGGCAGGATAGGGGCGACAATAAAAAATGGCAACAATTGCCTTATATCTCATTAATGGCAGCAGTGGGGCGAAAACAAAAAATGGCAATTATTGCCTTATGTGTGATTAATGGCAGCAGTGGGGCGAAAACAAAAAATGGCAACAATTGCCTTCTATGGGAATAATGGCAGCAGAGGGGCGAAAACAAAAAATGGCAACAATTGCCTTATATATGATTAATGGCACCAGAGGGGCGAAAACAAAAAATGGCAACAATTGCCTTATAAGTGATTAATGGCAGCAGCAGGGCGACAATAAAAAATGGCAGCAATTGCCTTATATGTGATTTATGGCAGCAGTTGGGCGAAAACAAAAAATGGCAACAATTGCCTTATATGTGATTAATGGCAGGAGAGTGGCGACTATAAAAAATGGCAACAATTGCCTTATATGTGATTAATGGCAGCAGTGGGGCGAAAACAAAAAATGGCAACAATTGCCTTATATGTGATAAATGGCAGCAGAGGGGCGAAAACAAAAAATGGCAACAATTGCCTTATATGTGATTAATGGCAACAGAGGGGCGACAATAAAAAATGGCAACAATTGCCTTTTATGTGATTAATGGCAGCAGTAGGGCGAAAACAAAAAATGGCAACAATTGCCTTATATGTGATTAATGGCAGCAGTGGGTCGAAAACAAAAAATGGCAACAATTGCCTTATATGCGATTAACGGCAGCAGAGGGACGAAAACAAAAAAGGCAACAATTGCCTTATATGTGATTAATGGCAGTAGTGGGGCGAAAACAAAAAATGGCAACAATTGCCTTATATGTGATTAATGGCAGCAAAGGGACGAAAACAAAAAATGGCAACAATTGCCTTATATGTGATTTACAGTGGGGGCAAAAAAAAATTACAATTATGCCTTTATTATTGATGGCAAAAAACAAAAATAGCAACAATTGCCTTATATGTCATGCAGTGGGGCGAAACAAAAATATAATTGCCATATAGGGATGCTAACAAGAGGGCGAAAACAAAAAATGGCAACAATTGCCTTATATTAGATTAACGGCAGCAGAGGGACGAAAGCAAAAAATGGCAACAATTGCCTTATATGTGATTAATGGCAGCAGTCGGGCGAAAACAAAAAATGGCAACAATTGCCTTTCTGCGATTATTGGCAACAGAGGGACGAAAACAAAAAATGGCAACAATTCCCTTATATGTCATTAATGGCAGGAGTGGGGCGAAAACAAAAAATGGCAACAATTGCCTTATATGTGATTAATGGCAGCAGTGGGGCGAAAACAAAACATGGCAACAATTGCCTTATATGTGATTAATGGCATCAGTAGGACGAAAAGACAAAAAATGGCAACAATTGCCTTATATCGATTAACGGCAGCAGAGGGACGAAAACAAAAAATGGCAACAATTGCCTTATATGTGATTAATGGCAGCAGTGGGGCGAAAACAAAAAATGGCAACAATTGAATTATTTGTGATTAATGGCAGCAGAGGGGCGACAATAAAAAATGGCAACAATTGCCTTATATCTGATTAATGGCAGCAGTGGGGCGAAAACAAAATAAGTAAATAAATTTGGCTTTATATGTGATTACGGCAGCAGTGGGTGAAAACAAAAATGGCAATAATTACCATATATGCAATTACCGGCAGTAGAGAGTCGAAACGAAAATGGCAACAATTGCCTTTATATCAGGCGTGATTAATAGCAGCAGGCGAAAACAAAAATGGCAACAATTGCCTTATATGTGATTAATGGCAGCAGTGGGGCGAAAACAAAAATGGCAGCATTGCCTTTTATATCTGATTAAAGGCATCAGAGGGCGAAACAAAATGGCAACAATTGCCTTATATGTGATTACGGCAGCAGTAGGTCGAAACAAAAAATAGCAACACTTGCCTTATATGCGATTACCGGCAGTAGAGAGACGAAAACGAAAAATGGCAACAATTGCCTTATATGTGATTAATGGCAGCAGTGAAGCAAAAACAAAAAATGGCAACAATTGCCTTATATGTGATTAATGGCAGCAGTGGGGCGAAAACAAAAAATGGCAGCAATTGCCTTATATCTGATTAACGGCAGCAGAGGGGCGAAAACAAAAAATGGCAACAATTGCCTTATATGTGATTAATGGCAGCAGTGGGGCGAAAACAAAAAATGGCAACAATTGCCTTATATGCGATTTACGGCAGCAGAGGGACGAAAACTAAAAATGGCAACAATTGCCTTATATGTCAATAATGGCAGCAGTAGGGCGAAAACAAAAAATGGCAACAATTGCGTTATATGTGATTAATGCAGAAGAGGGACAAAAACAATTGCCTTATATACATACGGCAGCAGAGGACAACAAAATGGCAACAATTGCCTTATATGTGATTAATAGCAGCAGTGGGGCGAAAACAAAAATAGCAATTATTGCCTTATATGGGATGTAATAGCAGAGGGGCGAAAACAAAAATGGCAACAATTGCCTTATATGTGATTAATGGCAGCAGAGGGCGACAGTAAAAATGGCAACAATTGCCTTATATGTGAATGGCAGTAGAGGGGCGACAATAAAATGGCAACAATTGCCTTATATGATTAATGGCAGCAGTGGGGCGAAAACAAAAATGGCAACAATTGCCTTTCATGTGATTAATGGCAGAAGAAGGGACAAAACAAAAATGGCAACAATTGCCTTATATGCGATTTGACAAAGGGACGAAACAAAAATGGCAACAATTGCCATATATGTGATTAATGGCAGCAGTGGAAAACAAAAATGGCAACAATTGCCTTATATGTGATTAATGGTAGCAGAGGACGAAAACAAAAATGGC
>NW_024733817.1:0-18191 GCF_018991925.1 Homarus americanus
ACACACACACACACACACACACACACAATAATAGCCTGTGACCTGGTGAAATATAACGGATCCATATCTACTTGTACTAAGCATTTCATCTTTATTTTCTCTATTCAGTAGTAATTGTAACTATCAAGAACTAGTGTAAGTTGACCTGCAATTTCTCTGATTCTGGAATGTGTCGTTGTCGTATAGAATTAAATTGTATTGAAACAGTTTATTTAACCAGAAAAACATAGATACAGAGTGGATAATAATAACAATATTAACATGGCTGAGCCAGTTGAGAACCTGAGTTCTCCTGTAGGCACCTGATATATACTATACATAAATCTCAAGGAAGTATTATATAACATTTAGTAACATCTGGAATAGTACAATAGCATGGTGGTAATAAGAACATCACAGAATGTTACCACGGTTATCACTTCAATATTTATTAATTTTATTAATTTATTATAAGTATTATACATAAATTACAGTGGAATTGAAAAACATAAATATAATGGGGAAGCAGAACAACTTGGGTTGTACAGTATTAAGGTTGAACAAGAGGACAGAGCTGTCAGGATTATGTCTAGTTGGAAATATATTTATTGCAATGGTAATTTCTTGTCTATTTACATGATAATTTCCGATAAAACGGTTTTGATGGTGACATTTGTTGGTGTCAGAGTCCTCCACTCGACGCTGGAAACATCAAATTGTGCCGCCATTACGCTGTGTCTGTATTTATCTAAAAGAGAGAGGAATTAAATTAGGTTATACAATTTACTCACGCCAGTAACAGACAAAGACTAACTCGCCTGACAAACCTGGGACCTGACCTGAGATTGGACTTAGTTTAGCCAGAAAATTGTGTAATATAAAATATTTTGCGTTTAAATCGGTTGTTTTGGTCTATAATTTTAAAATTGGTTTTATTATTTGTTCAAATGATCTGAAAACATCTTAGCTAGAATGCGTGACCCCCGAAAACATAATGTTTGGCACCATAAACATCTTCCTAGTTAGAATAATTCCTCAGATATTGAATTTCGATGGAAATTAGCCCGTTTGGGAAGATGGCGTCATTTGCTAATCACACGCACGCACACACACACACACACACACACACACACACACACACACACACACACACTTCAGACAATGTCACGGCGGTGTTTGCTGACCTCCAGACCCCGAAGAAAAGTTTTAGCCATGCAGACAAATTTTACCCTGCCGACCCTCACCCTAGTTGACCATCGCTGCCACCTACACACACCACCACCTACACATTACGACCATTACCTACACACCACCTACACACCACCACCACCTACACACCACCTACACACCACCACCACCTACACACCACCATCTACACATCTTCCTTCCTCCCTTCCTTCCTTCCTTCCTTCCTTCCTTCCTTCCTTCCTTAGCTCCACGCATTTCTTCCCGATCTGACCTCAAACATACAAGAGCTAACCCCTGACCTGACCAAACCAAGTTACGATTGTAAACTTCATCTTGATTTGATCAGTAAACACAAAGTTGGCCAGGAACAAGTTATAAAAGACCTCACTTATAACCACGTCACTCTAGGTTAGGTTAGGTTAGGTTTTTTGTAGTGATGGTTCTTTCCAGTAAATCCGGCCTGGAATTTTAGGATTTTCTTACACAGGTCAAAATTTAAGGATTTTATTTGTTGTAAGGTTTTATGTCTATAGATTAGTCAGCCAGCTTACCAGTTCGCCTGCCAGTTAGAGAGCCAGCCAACCAGTCAGCCAGTCAGCCAGTTTCCTCCCTCCCTCATCTTCCTATTGTTGTCTCAGTTTATATGTCATTAAGTTCATTGAGTGTGAGCAAATCTCTCTCTCTCTCTCTCTCTCTCTCTCTCTCTCTCTGCATCTGCTTTGTTTCTGTCTGTTTGTCTCTCAAGTGTTTTGTTTACCTCGTGTGGGTCATCAGCGGCCTCTGTGGTGCCAAATATCTCCTTACTTAACACGATTGACGTTAGCCTTCAGACCCTCTGTGTGTGTGTGTGTGTGTGTGTGTGTGTGACAAAACAAACCCACTCACACAACCAAACACTCTTTAAGTCTTCATCCAAACACAAAAAAAACACAAAATTTCTATAAGGTAAATAAAACACCATAGCCTTAAGTATAACACACACACACACACACACACACAGTGGCAGAGTGTATGTCTTATATTCTCAACACTTTATTTACACTTAGAATATTATTAAAGAAAAAATGAGAAAGATATATTAGTGGTGGTGGTGGTGGTTAGTGTTAATAGTCTACTAGTGATGATAGTCTGGGAGATAGTCTACTAGCGGAGATAGTCTGGGAGATAGTCTGCTAGCGGAGATAGTCTGGGAGATAGTCTACTAGTGGAGATAGTCTGCTAGCGGAGATAGCCTGGGAGATAGTCTACTAGCGGAGATAGTCTATTAGTGGAGATAGTCTGGGAGATAGTCTACTAGTGGAGATAGTCTGGGAGATAGTCTACTAGTGGAGATAGTCTGGGAGATAGTCTACTAGTGGAGATAGTCTATTAGTGGAGATAGTCTACTAGTGGAGATAGTCTGGGAGAGAGTCTACTAGTGGAGATAGTCTGGGAGATAGTCTACTAGCGGAGATAGTCTATTAGTGGAGATAGTCTACTAGCGGAGATAGTCTATTAGTGGAGATAGTCTACTAGTGGAGATAGTCTATTAGTGGAGATAGTCTACTAGCGGAGATAGTCTATTAGTGGAGATAGTCTACTAGTGGAGATAGTCTATTAGTGGAGATAGTCTACTAGTGGAGATAGTCTATTAGTGGAGATAGTCTACTAGTGGAGATAGTCTATTAGTGGAGATAGTCTACTCGTGGAGATAGTCTATTAGTGGAGATAGTCTACTAGTGGAGATAGTCTATTAGTGGAGATAGTCTACTAGTGGAGATAGTCTATTAGTGGAGATAGTCTACTAGTGGAGATAGTCTATTAGTGGAGATAGTCTACTCGTGGAGATAGTCTATTACACTGTCAGTTATCAAGCTGTGAAAAGGAAATTATTAACGTATTGATAATTAAAGGGGTGAAAATGAATGAATATCCAGTCAGCCTCTCCAGTTGGTTAATTGGCCAATCAATCATCCGGACAAAGGTATGCTAACGATCACTTAATTAACCTGTACCACATCAGTCAACCAGTCAACCAGTTAAATAAACAATTACCATGGATCAATTAACATGTCAAGCCCAATCATTAGTGAGTTAGATATATCTTCCAGTCAGTCAGTTATAGTCACTCTTTTGTTGACCTTTTTTTTTATAATTAACTGGTCGTCATTGTTGTTAGTACAGTCAGGTCGTATTAACGTAGTAGTGAGATAGGTCGTGAGTAGTGTTTCAGGGAAGGTCGTGTATTTTGAAGGGTCGTAGTTAGCGTTGGGGTGTAAGTTATATAGAATATTCGGGCGGATTGAGACAGGGAAAGAGACAGAGAAAGGCACAGAGATAGACAGAGAGAGGCAAAGACCAACCGAGACAGAGAAAGACAGATAGGTAGACAGAGGTAAACAGACAGAGAGACAGAGTTCCAGACCGAGCCAGACAGATAGACAGACAGAGGTAAACAGACAGACAGACAGAGAAACAGAGAGACAGAGGCAAACAGACAAACATTTAGACAGATATAGAGATGCCCGACCTATGCTACAGAAACATAATAATGACCCCAGATAAGGGGAGACTCCTCAAAACTATTCTAAGGTGGACGTGACTGACAAAGAGACCTAAACAAGACCTAAACAAGACCAAAACAAGACCAAAACAAGACCAAAACCAGACCAGACGACTTAGGCGATGACCACAGACGAGATGGAACGACTTGAGGTGATGGGAGGTGGTCCGGGCAAGGTGGTGAGAGGTGGCCAAGGGGTGGTGGTAGGAGGTGGCCCGAGGGTGGTGGTGAGAGGTGGCCAAGGGGTGGTGGTGAGAGGTGGCCAAGGGGTGGTGGTAGGAGGTGGCCCGAGGGTGGTGGTGAGAGGTGGCCAAGAGGTGGTGGTAGGAGGTGGCCAAGGGGTGGTGGGTGAGAGAGGTGGGCCAAGGGTGGTGGTAGGAGGTGGCCAAGGGGTAGGTGAGAGGTGCCAAGGGGCAGGTGAGAGGTGGGCTAAGGGGTGGTGGTAGGAGGCCCAGGTGGTTAGGTGGTGAGGCCAAGAGGTGGTAGGAGGTACAAGGGGTGGTGGTGAGAGGCCAAGGGGTAGGTAGGGAGGTGGCCTGGAGGGAGGTGGTGAGAGGGGTGGAGGCAGGCCTGAGGGGAGGGGTAGAGGCCAAGGGGTGTGGCAGGGAGGTACAAGGGGTGGTGGGTGAGAGGTGGCCAAGGGGTGGTGGTAGGAGGTGGCCTGAGGGAGGTGGTGAGAGGTGGCCAAGGGGTGGTGGTAGGAGGTGGCCCGAGGGAGGTGGCTGGAGGTGGTAGGAGGCCAAGGGAGGTGGTGAGAGGTGGGCAAGGGGTGGTGGTAGGAGGTGGGCCGAGGGAGGTGGTGAGAGGTGGCCAAGGGGTGGTGGTAGGAGGTGGCCCGAGGGAGGTGGTGAGAGGTGGCCAAGGGGTGGTGGTAGGAGGTGGCCAAGGGGTGGTGGTGGTAGGAGGTGGCTTGAGGGAGGTGGCTGAAATTGGCCCGGTGAGAGGTGGCTGAAGGAGGCCAGTGGGAGGTAATGGAAGTACAGGCCCTATGAGACAACTTGAAGGTAGAGGCATTTGTCAGGTCTGGTAAGGGTGTCTACAGATCTGACGTCCCGGGTGAGTGAGTGAGTGAGTGAGTGCGATTGAGTGATTGAGTGTGAGTGTCATGATAATGGAAAGTAATCACTCTAGATAATAATAATAAAAATAATAATAATAATAATAATAATAATAATAATAATAATAATAATAATAATAATAATAAGGTTTCGGAGTATTTTTCAAGAATTTTTTGGGGCGTAGATCTTTATAATGTGATGGCTCTATGCTCGTATGTGAGTATCAAAGGCGGAAAAAACCCTCAAGATATGAAGTGCTCTTGTGTTCCTTTGAGGAGTAATTTAAAATTCTTCAAAGTAACTGACACAAACTTTAGTCGACATGCAGAAAAAATCCCCCCTTTTTTTTTTTTTTAACTATTTTTACTTTTTATTCACAAGTAAATTCATCTTTAAGAAAACTGTAACCTCGGAATATTACAGTGAGAAGTTACTGTACCATGTAATTTAGTCGTGGTATACCTGTGATTTGTCTTCATTATTACAGGTGACTGCAGTAGGCCCGTGTACCTTACTATAATGTGGTTTATAAGTACTCCTGTAATTAAAACAACTGAAGTGTTTTAAGCATGTACTCTTGAGTCAAACCCAGTCCATGCATTAACTCAGGTCTTTAAGCACGTACTCTTTAAGTATTTTCAAGAACCAGTGACCTTGGTGTTGGTATCACGTCCCAAGAGAAGACGAATTTCATTTTAACTTTAGTCTCAGTGGGTCAACGGTCAGAGTTATTAGTGTATACCTGGCCGAGGGGTCAACAGTGAACAGCAGGGTATTTTTTTCCATTCAGTGTCCTTGACCTCGATTCGTTTCTATATAATTTAAATCGATAAAATATGAGTAAATTGGAGGGTGGAGAGAGGTAAGGTTAGGTAGGGTTGGGACACACAATCACTAGTCACGACATAGATGAAGTGAGATGGAGGAGGCCAGAGTGGAGAGCCGTGTTAGACAGCAGGAGGATGACAGGTTGAGAGGGACAATTTCCGTCAACAATGCGTGTTAAGGGGAGGGGAGAGACCTGTCACCTTTCTCATTACTGTCACCTGTCATGTTGTAGTGAACTGGTGAAGGGGGAGGGGAGGGGAGGGGGGGAGCACTCATGTAACTCCTCCTCACATTATTTCCTCAACCACAGCGGCTCTCAAAGTGGTGGGATAATCAAGGGGCCTCAGATTTCAGGAAAAATTCAATCAAGCAGACAATGATTTTTTTTTTCACAATACAATACCTCAGGGGCGCACGTTACCGGTAGCTGCAGGTGTATTTTACTTCTTCATGTTACTTATAATAGGTTAATTAGTAGTTGATAAACAAGTAGATGTGATAGTCAGTCAAAAGGTACAGGAGGGGATCGGGAGTCTGGTAGCCTGTCAGATGTCCTAGGTGGAGTATCTGACAAAGGATAATGAGACTATCAAGTGTCTGGTTAAAACTGTCTGCTGCAGCTTTATCAAATAGAGTAAGTGTCCATGGCCAGACACTAATAACTACACATTATTACCTTTAACAAACACTGGTGAGATGGAAACGACTGTAGGTATCTTATGTACAGCTGCCGGACACTGCTGGAATACTCCCCCAATAAGAACTTAGTAGCAGCTCCATACAAGGTTCCTTACTTGGTAACTTGAAGGAAAGGCCACACACAATCGTTGAGGAGCTGAATCTGTTATGTACCCCGAACAGTGTGCGCTTTGTTACGATGATACGCGAAATTGAGTGAAGTATTTTTTCGAACAACATAGTCCAGTCTAGAATGGTTGATATCTCTCATGATTTGAAGAGTCAATTTGTACAAGATATGAAAGGAGCTATTTTCTTCTTCTTACGATACAACTTGATGAAACATCTCATACCCAGTTGTTGTCTTGATGTTGATATATTTTGATTGGCAGCATAAAAGAGAAATTCGTCTGTATCAGAATTTTAAAACCTCGGCCGATGTGATGGATATTATGTCTCCATATATTAAGAGTGTAGTTTGAGTAATCTTGTTAGCGTCACAACCGATGCACCTCCAGCCTGGCTTGGTTCAAAATCTGGTTTACAAACTCGTGTCAAAGAAAAAGCACCAAACGCCACCGGTGTTCACTGTTTCATTCATCGTCGAGTTGAAAAATTTGTTAAACCATATTGTCAAACTTGTCAACTGTGTGCCGACATGGTCTTCATGCATAAAACACTGTTCTTGCCCACACAGAAGTAAAGTGGCTGTTTGGTGGAAAGTTTCTCACCATTCTCAACCAAGTGAAGAATTTCCTCGAATACAAGAGAAAATGGATTTGCTGGCTACATTTAATACTGAAGTACGACTGTCGTATATTGTGGACCTTCTTCAGGTGTTCTGTGAGCTCCACATGATACAAGGGAAAGATTCAAGCATGATTACTCATACGAATTATTATCTTAGCTTTCCTTGCCAAACTATAACTCTTCAGAAATAGCAGTGGAACACGGGAATCTTGTGATGATCCCGAATTTCAAGGAGGTACAGCTAGAATCCTTGGAACTAATTAATGATTTGTCAGCCAAAGATACCTTCAAGAAGAAAAAAAATTAACAGTTCTGATGTAATTCGGTGATTGTGTATCAAAAAACAAGTGACATAACCTTTCGTGTCTTGTTGACTTTCGGATCTACACGCCTCTGTGAGTGTTTCTCTGCGTTAGTTGAAGATTGCAACAAGTTGGCAGTGTAAGACGATTTCTGATGTACTCTGACAAAGACGGTGCCACGTTTTAAGTGCATTATAGCTCAGATAAAAAACACAATTGTACAGTTCCCATTGACAATACCCAACGGACTAATTAAAGAATCTATATTAATATATTTTCTGGTGCAGTTGAGATATTTCCTTGATGACATTGGCTTTGTAAATGACCTAACAGGTGACTGACCATATGAAATTGAGGAACATCTACCACGCACACACACCACCAGGCCTCCTCATACACCTACCATGTTCGCTCGACCGGCCGATAGTCACACGATGCTCTGTTGGATGTTCACTACAGTTGGATATTGACAAAAGCTAAATTAGATTCTCTGTTTGGGATTTTAATAGGTCTTTTTGGTGTTTGTTTTATTACATTGGAGTCGTGTGTTGTTAGTGTGTTGTCAGTGTTGTTAGTGTGTTGTCAGTGTTGTTAGTGTGTTGTCAGTGTTGTTAGTGTGTTGTCAGTGTTGTTAGTGTGTTGTCAGTGTTGTTAGTGTGTTGTCAGTGTTGTTAGTGTGTTGTTAGTGTTGTTAGTGTGTTGTCAGTGTTGTTAGTGTGTTGTCAACTTGGGATACATTTTGTTTACACTCTTAATTTTTGGTTTACATGAGATATATATTGTTTACACCTTTGAATATGTTGTTTAAAGCTATTGTTTTGTTTACACCCTTGAGTGTGTTGTTTAAGTAAGCTATTTCTTTGTTTACACCCTTGAGTTTGTTGTTTATGTGGGATATATTTTGTTTACACCTTTAAATCTGTTGTTTAAAGATATTGTTTTGTTTGCATCTTGAAGCTTGTTGTTTATGCTCCCCTAAAAAATAAAAATAGCGACAGTGAGAGATATATATTCCTCAGTTTGTTTTTCTTTCACCAAAATGTGTACAGAATGCTGCCTGTTATTATAACCGGGTGACGATTTGCTCAAAGGAAATGACTCAAAATAACTCGATGACAATTTTTTTCAATACGATGCAAATTCTCTTTATTAACTTGTTATAGTCCACGTGTCTCTCTCATTAAATAACTCAAGATGGTGTGTGTGTGTTTGTTCAGCTTAATATACTCTTATGTTTTTGTTGTAGTTGTTGATGTTGTAGCTGCTGTTGTTGTTGTTTTAGTCGTCGTCGACACACAACCCGTCACATTTTCGTGGTTGATCGTGGCAACCTTGTCCTCACCTATGGCAGACCTCACACTACTGAAGAGATGTTGCTCTTTTAATACCAATATTCACTCAAACACCACCAGAATCTATAAGACACTGTGTATACGTTTCTGACACACACTCTGGTAGATGCAAAACACAATACTGACATTATGAGGAATCGAGTCTCGTTCCTCCTTTAAAATTAATGGATTATATTGGTAAGTGGCTGACATCTTTATTGACTGTGGCTTCCAATATCTGTACCTTTGTGTTAAGGTTCTGTTTAGATTTCCTTTATTTACAACAGAACCTGGGAGTCTTATTATCTGTTGAATCACATGGGGAATTATTATCATTTGTTTGGGGTGTTTTTATTTGGCGTTGATTTAGTGATGATGTACAGTAGTTTTGATGGGTTTTTTTTAGCGTCGATATGGTGGTGATTTACCGTCGTTTTAGTGGTGATTTGGCGTCGATTTAGTGATTTGGTGGTGATTTACCGTTGTTTTGGTGGTGATTAGGTGGTGATTTGACGGACATTTTTCTGTTTGTATAATTTTTCTGAAGTTAGGTTAGGTTAAGTTAGGTTCCAGAGTGTAAGTTACGGCTCCTTATCTACTACAGAACACCCTGCAGATACACCGTCATTGGATTCCGTTCAGTAACCTTTGAATAATTTAACTGGAACGACAAATAACTTTTTACAAGGAAAATTTTATTTGTAAGTGTCTATTAACCTGATGTGTTATGATAGCTTTGAAAGTATGTTTTTAAGTGAGTTCATAAGTACGTATATGCACTACACTTAAGTTTAAATATACTTTTATTTATGTAACAGGTTCATACACACCCTATTACTTAACACTTAATACACTTTTCATTACTTATACACGTAATACACACCCTATTACTTAACACTTAATACACTTTCACCATTTACACAGACGTAATACACACCCTATTACTTAACACTTAATACACTTTTCACTACTTATACACGTAATACACACACCTATTACTTAACACTTAATACACTTTTCACTACTTATACACGTAATACACACCCTATTACTTAACACTTAATACACTTTTCACTACTTATACACGTAATACACACCCTATTACTTAACACTTAATACACTTTTCACTACTTATACAATGCAATACCAATAATAATCTTCTATTATTTAACACTTAATACACTTCTTCATTGTTCTATAACACGCACACCCTATTACTTCTACCATTGTCAACTTCACTACTTATACACGTAATACACACACCTATTACTTAACACTTAATACACTTTTCACTACTTATACACGTAATACACACCCTATTACTTAACACTTAATACACTTTTCACTACTTATACACGTAATACACACCCTATTACTTAACACTTAATACACTTTTCACTACTTATACACGTAATACACACACCTATTACTTAACACTTAATACACTTTTCACTACTTATACACGTAATACACACCCTATTACTTAACACTTAATACACTTTTCACTACTTATACACGTAATACACACCCTATTACTTAACACTTAATACACTTTTCATTACTTATACACGTAATACACACCCTTATTACTTATGCGCTTAATAAAAACCCTCCTTACTTCACACTTAATACTTAAAAGGTTAAAACACACACTTATAAAATCATTATACTTCACTCAATCTCTACAAAATGCTGACTTAATCCATTCAATATCCACAAAATGCTGACTTAATCCACTCAATATCCACAAAATGCTGACTTAATCCACCAAATATCCACAAAATGCTGACTTAATCCACCCAATATCCACAAAATGATGACTTAATCCACTCAATATCCACAAAATGCTGTCTTAATCCACTCAATATCCACAAAATGCTGGCTTAATCCACTCAATATCCACAACATGCTGACTTAATCCACTCAATATCCACAAAATGCTGGCTTAATCCACTCAATATCCACAACATGCTGGCTTAATCCACTCAATATCCACAAAATGATGGCTTAATCCACCCAATATCCACAAAATGCTGGCTTAAGCCACTCAATATCCACAAAATGCTGGCTTAATCCACTCAATATCCACAACATGCTGACTTAATCCACTCAATATCCACAAAATGCTGGCTTAATCCACTCAATATCCACAAAATGATGACTTAATCCACTCAATATCCACAAAATGCTGGCTTAATCCACTCAATATCAACAAAATGCTGGCTTAATCCACTCAATATCCACAAAATGCTGACTTAATCCACCCAATATCCACAAAATGCTGACTTAATCCACCTAATATCCACAAAATGATGACTTAATCCACCAAATATCCACAAAATGCTGACTTAATTCTCTCTCTTTATCTCGATCGTCATAAATGCTGAGGCTCAGATTATTATTGGCAGCTCTCATTGTGTCATTGAATTCTGGTCCATTTTTTTTATTCTAAGTGGCGTCGTGCTATTGGCAAACGCTTACAGGAGCTACAAAGTGTTATGGAGTTTGATATTGATAAGCATTCGATATTTGATTTTTTTTACCTTTTTTGTTTACTTTTTTGTTGGGGTGTGTGGTGGGGGTTAGGTAGGAATTCGTGATCGTGTCTTGTTTAAAAAGGAAATTAGGATTTATTTTTAATGACTCATTTTCGTTGGTGCTTGTATTTTTGGTTGAGATTTCAAGCGTTTGTTAAGTTGATTTTAAACCCGTGAGTGCGATGGGTTAATCCCTTGAGGATAATGATTTAACCCCTTGAGGATTGTGGCTTAACCCCTTGAGTATGATGATTTAACCCCTTGAGTATGATGACTTTGCCAATTGTATACAGTCTGCATGGTCATGTACACAGTCTGCATGGTCATGTACACAGTCTTCCTGGTCATGTACACAGTCTACCTGGTCATGTACATAGTCTTCCTGGCCATGTACACAGTCTACTTGGTCATGTACACAGTCTTCCTGGCCATGTACACAGTCTCCCTGGTCATGTACACAGTCACCCTGGTCATGTACACATTCTATCTGGCCATGTGCGCAGTCTGCCTGGCCATCTACACAGTCTGCCTGGTCATGTACACAGTCAACCTGGCCATCTACACAATCTTCCTGGCCATCTGCACAATCTTCCTGGCCATCTCCACACTCTACCTGGCCTTCCACACAGTGATGTCATGCTGATAAACACCTGAGTAACATCCTGAGATGCCCCCCCTAGAGTGAGTGTGTGTGTGTGTGTGTGTGTGTGTGTGTGTGTGTGTGTCCTCCAGCCACAACAAAAGTCACACCACACTTAAAACACCACCTCCACATTTTCCTCTTCACATTAAACCCTGGCTGTTAACTGTACACTCACACAGTAAGTGCCTCTGGTATAAGTGGGTCTCTCACTTAATTTTGAATTAAGTTTTAAGTGCTTGTACGTTTCCTCGTGGCTAATTATACCCGGCGCGTCTCTCATTAAGCAGAATTTACACTAATTACCTGTAAAATTTTGTGAAGATGGGTATGTAAATAGGAAGGGGAGGGGGGGCGGCTGCTCCATGTAAGAGAGACAAATTTTTCTGAATAGTTGGAAACGTAATTGTAAATCATTGACTCGTTGTGTAGAATTATTCATTTATCATTCATAGAGAGTTTGGTGTTTTTTATCACGAATCATTAATTTCAACATAATATAGAGACTTATGTATGTATTTAACGGGGAAAATATACAAATAAACAAGAATTTATCATCTATAAATGAATAAATTTTACGGTATATCTGTTATTGTTATCGAAATACAGCAATACAGTATTCATAAATTGTCTAAACCTAACCTAACCTAACCAATGTATTTTATCTTTAATATGTTTTAAGGTTAAATATCAAATTGGTTAGTTAATTTATGGACTTCCTGTAAATTGTTTGTCTTCGTTAGCAGCTGTTGTGAAGTTATTTGTTACGTATGTTTTTGTTTCATACTGTAATGGCGCTCTTCTTTTGTTATTTATTACGTGTGTTTTTTGTTTCTTTTGTTCTCTGTTCAAAGCATTGTTGGAACCTTTTTTTTCCGAATGTGTTGCAACCTATAAGCGTTCCAGTCAGGTGTAGTACAGGTACAATAACTCTGACACTGGCTATTTATGGCTCTCGCGACAAGCTAATAAAAGTAAGTTAGTGTAGCCTCAATGAAAACATAAAATTTCCACCTCTTACGATTTTTTAACCAATTCTGCCAAAATTCTATACCTGACATGATGTTTACCTGAAAAGGGTCAATTAGTCATTACTTTCGAAGAGGTGATATTACCCCTTGATTTCTATTAGGTGAAAGGTTGGTGAAAATGTTGGTGAAAAGGTAAGTTTTGTGGCCCTGCACCAGTGAATTATGTCTGGTGGCCTGAGAATTGCCTGGGGACGCCGTGGCTAAACCCTCTTCTCCCCTTCTGACCAAAACAAAAATACGATGAAATATCTTTGTAATGGACCTCGATCTGATGTTTATAGTCCGTTATATGGAGGTTTCGTATCTAATGGGACCTCGATTAAACGGACTTTCCCCTCAATGAAGTCTTTTAAATAGATATTTCACATCTAATGGAGGTTCGATTTAACGGAATTACCTCCCCCAAAAATTCGTTAAATGAACGTTTCATATCTACCTGAACCTCGATTTAACGGACTTTATTCTTCATATAGTCCGTTAAATGGAGGTTCCACTGTATTGTGGATCACCAGAAATGAACATAAGTTTAATGGTGTTCAAAATACTTGTTTGCAATATTTACTAAAGTAATAATGATGATGATGATGACGACAATAGACTGGATGCGCTTGTGGTGTCGAACAGCAATTCGCGGACGAGGGATCTCGGGTGGAAGCAGGAGCCGGTGTCGGGAATGGTGCAGATGAAGTCATGGTGATGATCAAAGAGGCAGGGAAAGCATAAGGGAGCTTTGGAACTATGAATGTTAAGTAAGCACTGAGGAAAATATGTATGTATGTATGTATGTATGTATGTATGTATGTAGAGCGAAGGAGAGAATTAGGTCTGACATGATGAGCGTCAAGCAGCAGTTGGGAGGAAAACAACTGATGGACTCACAACAAAACAGGAAAAATATTCACTGTTTTTTGTGTGTGTGTTTTTTAGACAGACTTCCCAATGGTCGAAGATGTATATACCTTAATTAAAACACAGGTTTATATGATCCACTACTAATTAAAACACAGGTGTATATGAGCCTCTACTAATTAAAACACAGGTATATATGATCCACTACTAATTAAAACACAGGTATTTATATGTGTGGTGCTCTATAACGTGAATTAGATTATATATTAAAACAACAAATTAGACCAACGATTTACCAAAAGCTTTTATGAATATATCAAAGTAAAAATGTTGTCAAAATATTAAAAAAATAATAATAATTCTTACTTACACACGAAGCATCATCAAAAGGTATCATAACTTTGCGTACATGGAGTACAGTGTGTTGTTTTTGTTTTTCCTGTTTTTTCTTGGAGCAAAATTTATATTTCCTTGTTCAAGGTTTAGTAAAATATTTTTTTTTTTTTTTTTGGGTGGACGACTGAAGAAAAGTTTACGAATTTTACTCCTGGGGTCTTATAGGTCTTGTGTCTTGGATTGTGGGTCTCGAGTCTCGTTTTTTTATAATGAGGTCTCGGGTCTTTGCTCTCGGGTGTTAGGTCTCAGGTCTTAGGTCTCGGGTCTCGTTTCTCAAATCTCGGATCTCAGGTCACTTAACAGTGAATCCAACTTTGAGATGAATGGACACACGAAAAATCCCCTTACTAAGAGGATCAAAGACTTGGTCATGAGGGAGTCTTCATCTCCTGCAGGCCCCGAGGTGGTAGACTCCTACAGGCCTCGACCTTCCTCGTCCTGCCTCGACCTGCACATCAAAGCCATGGCAAATGACTCTTTAAATAGGCAGAGAATTTATGTGACGTATGTTAATATGGGGAGAAATAACTAGGAAGTCTCTCGTTAATGCGGTTATGAGGGAGAGTGAGGGAGGGAGGGAGGAGAGTGAGGGAGGGAGTGGGTGGGTGGGGAAGGAGGGAGCAGGGAGTGAGGCAGGAGGGAAGGAGGGAGGGACAGATATAGACAGTCCGAGAGAGACAGACAGACAAATAAAGACAGAGAGACAGACATACAGAGCGGGGTAGAAAGACAGAGAGAAGACAGTAAAAATACTTGGGAAAAAATCATATAAAAAGAGACGAAGAGGAACGAAGAAATATAAGATGAAAGACAGAGAGAGAGAGAGAGAGAGAGAGAGAGAGAGAGAGAGAGAGAGAGAGAGAGAGATAGAGAGAGAGACCGCCTAAAGAGAAATAGAGAGAGTTAGCGTTAGGTTAGCATTAGGTTAGGTTAGCGTTAAGTTAGGTTATCGTTAGGTTAGATTAGCGTTACGGTGTTTAATCATAAGGCGAGTTAAGCTGGGGTGTCTAATCTTCACGTGATTTGCCATCTGTGTTACTGTAGTGAGTGGAGATGGAGTGATGTTCCCGATAGATAGATAGATAGATAGATACCTACACCTCCACACACACCAACACCCCCCCCCCTCCTCCCCCCCACACAACCAGAATTAAACCCAGGCGCCTTTATCGTAGCTGTAAACAAACGCTGTAAACAAAAGCATCTCAGAGTGAATTAAATTACAAGTTTCCTCTCACGTGTAAAAGAAAAACTAGATGTTTCCTCGGGTTAAACTTTGAGACGTCAGTAACAGTCTCAGTCCAACATTAAGAAAGATTACTGAAAAACATAGAGAAAAGGTGATTAAGTTGAGGGTGTTATTACAGAAATATACCGAGACTTGTTTACTTAGAGATGGAAAGTAATGTTGATGTGGGAGTGTAAAGGTGTTGTGTTAAGTGTGTTGTAAGTGCTATGTTTGTTTATTAATGTTGAGTGTGTTTATAGGTGTTAGGTGTGTTTATAAGTGTTAAGTGTGTTTATAAGTGTTAAGTGTGTTTATAAGTGTTAAGTGTGTTTATAAGTGTTAAGTGTGTTTATAGGTGTTAGGTGTGTTTATAAGTGTTAAGTGTGTTTATAAGTGTTAAGTGTGTTTATAAGTGTTAAGTGTGTTTATAAGTGTTAAGTGTGTTTATTAATGTTAAGTGTGTTTATAAGTGTTAAGTGTGTTTATAAGTGTTAAGTGTGTTTATTAATGTTAAGTGTGTTTATAGGTGTTAGGTGTGTTTATAAGTGTTAAGTGTGTTTATAAGTGTTAAGTGTGTTTATTAATGTTAAGTGTGTTTATAGGTGTTAGGTGTGTTTATAAGTGTTAAGTGTGTTTATAAGTGTTAAGTGTGTTTATTAATGTTAAGTGTGTTTATAGGTGTTAGGTGTGTTTATAAGTGTTAAGTGTGTTTATAAGTGTTAAGTGTGTTTATTAATGTTAAGTGTGTTTATTAATGTTAAGTGTGTTTATAAGTGTTAAGTGTGTTTATAAGTGTTAAGTGTGTTTATAAGTGTTAAGTGTGTGTTAAGTGTGTTTATAAGTGTGTTTATAAGTGTTAAGTGTGTTTATAAGTGTTAAGTGTGTTTATTAATGTTAAGTGTGTTTATTAATGTTAAGTGTGTTTATAAGTGTTAAGTGTGTTTATTAATGTTAAGTGTGTTTATTAATGTTAAGTGTGTTTATAAGTGTTAAGTGTGTTTATTAATGTTAAGTGTGTTTATTAATATTAAGTGTGTTTATAAGTGTTAAGTATATAATATAGTATGTGCGAGGTTTGAGAGGGAGGCCATGATAGTTAAGTGTAGGTGTTCGTAAAGTTAAGTGTCTATTAAAGTGTGACTTGAGTGTGTTGTATGTTTTAAATGTGATAGATAGGGGGGGGGATGGGGGGAAGTTAGCTGTCATGAGCTGCTAAGTGTTTAAACCATCAGGTGAAGTAACCATGAGAGTCAAATGAGCTGCTTAGTGTTTAAATCAACAGGTGAAGTAACCATGAGAATCAAATGAGCTGCTTAGTGTTTAAATGAACAGGTGAAGTAATCTTGAGAGTCAAATGAGCTGCTTAGTGTTTAAAGCATCAGGTGAAGTAACCATGAGAGTCAAATGAGCTGCTTAGTGTTTAAATCAACAGGTGAAGTAGCCATGAGAGTCAAATGAGCTGCTTAGTGTTTAAATCAACAGGTGAAGTAATCTTGAGAGTCAAATGAGCTGCTTAGTGTTTAAAGCATCAGGTGAAGTAACCATGAGAGTCAAATGAGCTGCTTAGTGTTTAAATCAACAGGTGAAGTAGCCATGAGAGTCAAATGAGCTGCTTAGTGTTTAAAGCATCAGGTGAAGTAACCATGAGAGTCAAATGAGCTCCCATGTTTATTTTTCTAAGATGATGATAATATTTACAACAAACAATCGTCATAAATGTTGTTGGGAAAAATTGGAATAAGAACAACACGGATCTCGATATTTATTTGTTTATTTAGTGTTTTGGCCGGAGTATGGAAAACAAAAACAACAACAACAACAACAACAGCTTAAGACGCAACGAAAACAGTGTTATAAAAAGAGAAGATTGGTGTAGGAGAGAGAGAAGGAGAGGAGAGAGGTGTAGAGGAGAGAGACACAAGGGGAGGAGAGAGATATAAAGAGAGACTAGGGGAGGAGATGTGAGAGGAGAAGTGTGAGGGAGGAAGCGTGAGGGAGGAATCGTGAGGGAAGAAGTAGTAGTAGTCGAATGAGGGTGAGCCAAGTCCGTAGACTTGCTAGTGATAGATTAGTGTGAGGGAGGAAGCGTGAGGGAGGAAGCGTGAAGGAGGAAGCGTGAGGGGGGAAGCGTGAGGGAAGAAGTGTGAGGGAAGAAGTGTGAGGGAAGAAGCGTGAGGGAAGAAGTAGTAGTAGTTGAATGAGGGTGCGCCAAGTCCGTAGACTTGTTAGTGATAGATTAGTGTGAGGGAGGAAGCGTGAGAGAGGAAGCGTGAGGGAAGAAGTGTGAGGGAAGAAGCGTGAGGGAAGAAGTAGTAGTAGTTGAATGACGGTGCGCCAAGTCCGTAGACTTGCTACTGATAGATAGTGGAGGGGAGGGAAGGGGAGGAAGGTGGAGGGAAGAAGTGTGAGGGGGAAGCGTGAGGGAGGAAGGGAGAGGAAGCGTGAGGGTGGAAGTGCAGGAGAAGCGTGAGGGAAGAAGCGTGAGGGAGGAAGCGTGAGGGGGGGAAGCGTGAGGGGAGGAAGGTGGGAGGGAGGAAGGGAGGGGAAGAAGCGTGAGGGAGGAAGCGTGAGGGAAGAAGCGTGAGGGAAGAAGCGTGAGGGAGGAAGCGTGAGGGAGAAAGCGTGAGGGGGGAAGCGTGAAGGAGGAAGCGCAAGGAAGGAAGCGTGAGGGAGGAATCGTGACGGAAGAAGTAGTTGTACTTGAGAGTGCGCCAAGTCAGTAGACTTGCTAGTGATAGATTAGTGTGAGGGAGAAAGCGTGAGGGAAGAAGCGTGAGGGAGGAAGCGTGATGGAGGAAGCGTGAAGGAAGAAGCGTGAGGGAGGAAGCGTGAGGGAAGAAGCGTGAGGGAGGAA